>NC_056728.1:468985355-469085355 GCF_019279795.1 Protopterus annectens
ACAGATTTCAATCAGCCAAGAGACTGGGTTAGCAAGCCATACCCCTACTTCTGGCAAAAGGCCTGGTGAACACAGTAAGCAACCTTACTATTACCCAGACTATGGTCTGAACCCATGTGTCATACACAAACAAACTTGCCTAGAATATCCCACTATGTTGCTAGTACCCTGCACATTGTTGACAGATAGTAGGCATGGTATGATTGCAGTGGGTCGCAGAGGACATGACACTCTGACCAATAGTACAATAGGCACATAATTGCAGACAATGTGCCTTCACTATGTTCCACACTGGACGCCTGCAACATATGTGGTTCTATCAAATGTGATCCACAAAGGGCGTACAATGCCTTACACACATGCCCAGTATGAACAGATGCCACTGACCTAGAGAATGCCTGTATCATGCTATCATTGCAGGTGCTGGGTCAACCTGCTGTCTATTAGCAGGTCCTGCCACACCAGGCCAATATTGACACATCTGCTGATAACAGTCAGTGTACACAACATGTGCCAGGCAAACCAGGTACACTTAAACATGTCACTGTACATTATTGTGGAATGAGCACACCCAGACATTGTCCATGTCAAGGACTATCAAACACAGACATGGCATGCATTGCAAAGCAATGGCCACACACAATGGTAACCAGAATGACAGGACAGGTCATACAATACCCATCTATGTGGGACATTGCAGACACTACACCCCTGAACCACACTGAAGACCATTATAAGGTGGCCTGATGCCAAGGATTACCCCTCACCCAGCCTTGTACAGCCATCTTGCACAGCCAACCACTACACACCCATGAAGCAATGCACACATACATGTCAGTATTGGCACCTTGTGTCTGTGCGTGGGGTATGATGTTCCCAACCACAGTCACACCCAGTATAATTCCCACTGGCGTACTGACTGATGTCAGACACGTTCACATGCCCTAGACCATACAACTTTAGGATATCCCCTGTGGTGCATGTAATACCTATGCATTACTGCAGTGTGGCAAACTTAGTAGTTAGGAAGTATATTTGTTAGCCTGCCAATGTGTCTGAGTCCCTTAGAGAGTGTGGTTGTGTTGACAATGACATCTGTTCATGTGGACAGCCATGTGTGTTACACCTAATGTATGTCTACTATATCTCTGTTGCAGATGTCACTCACCAGCACACATATATGTTCTTATAGCACACCAACATGTCAGCTATGTGGCACATGGAGTAACTGCATGCACTTGTAATAGTAATGGCTAGTCAGTCAGGGGGTTTGAACCCCTGTGCCAGTAGGTGTGTGACAGAAGATGCTTAGGTTTTAGTCTCCCAGCCCTTCTCTGATGTACTTTGCCTCTGTCCATCCCTCCCACACACACTCTGGTGGATGTGGAGTTGTACACCTGCTCAGCAGCAGCTTGTGTTTTGTAAGTGATGGTCATGATCAGGTGATGGCCTCTGCACCTATTGCGGTCCTCCTCTAGCTGATTGCATGTGGATCAGCTGTGGTGACATTCCCATAGCTAGTTGCATGGAAACACAGTACAATATCTAGGAACATCATGTTGGTGTTTGCCCATGACAGTCGCTGTGAGTGGAACCTGGATCCGGTGTTTCATAAACAGCATCACAGATGAAATCTGGATATTCCTCAAACAACATACACTGTGTAAAATAGCCTAAAGGCAGGAGGGTGATGTGCCAGACATGACTACAGCATGTAAGTGTAGCTATGCTTCATTCAGACTACTGCCAGTTTAACAGGTTGTGTGTGGTAATGGCTAGTCTGCATGTTTTAATAACTGACAACACAGTGCCCTGTTTGTGAGGAAACCCCATCTGTAGGGTCACCTGTGGACTGGTCAGTGTGTGGAACCATTTGTTTTTTGTGTTACTCACAGAACACACCTGTGAACTGCAGACGCATAGTATGAGGATTGCAGTCAGTACACGGTGACAGTGATGAGGGTTCCTGACATCGCATCCCTGATTGGACATACGTCGCATGAAACAGTCTGAGGTTATCACAGTGACATGCCAATAATGGGCCACTGTTCATAGCTGCAGTCACAAGTAATCTACGCTTTAGACAAATGTCATGCAGTATATATGCATGTGTTGTGCTCCCTCTGCAAATGTATGACATCTGTTGTCTTGGGTTGATGGTAATATCTATGCATGCTGTTATAAGTAATCCTGAATGCTGTTGAGTATTACTAAGACTTATCTGTGTTAAAACTGCAACACCATAGGCTGTATGGGATTGCAGGTTCCAGCAGAACCACCTGCCCCACTTCAGCTGGCCATGGCACCGGGCACCTGCACATCTGGAGCCCAGCTTTGGACCTCCACCTCTGTTGGCTCTGCACCACCTTTGGGTGGAAGCACCACTGAGGATGGGACTTGCCCCCCCTGGGAGCAGGTCCAGACAGGAACTTGTCAGCCATCGTACGATCCAGACCATGGTGCATAGGGAGCTCAGTAAGGGGTTTTGAGGCCAGCTCATGGGCAGAGTGGCACAATTAGAGGGTGAGCCTGCCCATTTTAGATAGACCCCAGTACAGCCACCTTTGGGGCTGTGAAGGTGCAGTGGCTGCCCATGGGTGGGAACCTTCATCCCACTGTTTCCATTTGGGGGCTCATGGCCTTGTGACTGCCAAACACCCTCCCCATCGAAGGTGTCCCCCCCACGTGTCATATACCACCCCTGTATGCTGTCTTGTCTGTCATCCTACCCAACCTATCCTCCACGAGCAAACCTACTCTCCTTCCCCAACATCCCACTCTCACCTTACAAAAACAGAAACAAAAGGCCAATCTCTTCCCAGAATGAGTTTTACCCCAGACATAGCTATCCATTTCACACACTTGTCCACTGGACACATTACCTTTTTAATTTGCATCACAACATACTACTGTTGTCCTCACCCCTCTCTCAGGCACACGATCCTGGTATGCACATGACTCCTAAATGTTCCAGGTACACGTGATGCAGATGACCCCAGTGTACACATGACACTACCGGTCCCTCTATGGTTACCCCATTTAACTTTTTAATGGCGATGATGTTGCACACAGCACCTTGCAAGAGTACTGTTCTCACATTATGATTGGACAGGAACTGTTTTGTTAATGTAAATAAAATGCTCAAAGTAATGTATTTGGGCAATGTACAAATGTTTGTGTATATTAATGACACATGTCTGTCTGAGGGAGTCTTGATTTTACATAGGACAACACCACTACATAAAACAGGAGTTGCTGGTGTTTTCCTTTTCATTCTTTTTTAATGCTTTGTTGTCACATGGTTTGTTCTTGATATATCTATATATATCTATATCTATGTATGTAGATATATCTGGACATAATCACACACACATACATTCTACATAATGAAATACATTTCCTATACTGTTGAATGACTGTGCTGGATGATATGTTTGTGATAACATCAGATGTCTGTATATCTGTCATGGCTTAGTTGTAAATCATATTAGCTGTGGTGTGCAGGGTCCTGGTTTCGAGCCTTGCAGAGGCTGTTTATTTTGTTGCTGGACATAACAAGGGCCGTTGGATACGGAGTGATTAAGGCACTTTTAAGCAGTTGTGAATGGGTTTGAGTGATGGTAAGCATTAGTTACTTTTGGTTACAGTTCCTTACATTCAGTTACCTTCTTGATTGCTTAACCTGTGTAAGCAGTGCTCACCCCCATGCAAACAGGCTGAAACCCGCTCACTGCTGCTTAAAAGTGCTTACACCCACTTACCCCTGTGCTAATTTCTTTAAAAGAAAAGAAAAAAGGGGTGATAGGAAAGTGGTGAAAAAGGGGCACTAAGAGGGAAAGACAGTAGGCAAGGTAGCTAGGGATATGAAGGAAGGGTGTAGGGAAGGTCCATAGCTGTCCATTTCTTCTAAAGCAACGGCTGTGCATATGCAGTAAATTTGGTGGTACATTTGGACACTCACAACCCTGAGAGAGGGGTGAAGACACCAATAGTATGTTGTGATGCCAATTAGAAACTTTTACGTGTCCAGTGGACACATGTGTGAAATAGACAGCTGTGTATGTGGCATGCGTTTTTTGCAGGAACAAATTGCCCTTTTTTTCTTTTCTTTTCTTTTCAGGTGAGAGTGGGATGTTGGGGAAGGAAAGTAGGTATGATCAGAGAGGATAGGTTGGGTAGGATGACAGACAAGACAAACAAGATGCTTACAGGGGCGGTATATGACACATGTGGCGGGGTCACCTTGGACGGGGATGGGTGTATGCAAGCCGCAAGCTCATGAGCCCACAAATGGATACAGTGGGACTGAGGTCCCCAACCATGAGCAGTCACCACTGCATCTTCACAGCCCAGAAGGTGGCTGTGCTGGGGGCTGTATAGGAAGGGCAGGCTCACCCTCTAGTTGCACCACTCGACCCTCAAGCTGGCATATGCGGTCTCGAATCTCCCTGTCAAGCTCTCTACGCACCACGGCGAGGACCATAACATGGAGGTGGTGCAGGACCAATGGACGAGGATGTCCCAGGCTGGGCCCAAGATGTGCTGGTGCCCAGTGCCATGGCCAGCTGAGGTTGGACAGGTGGGTCCACTGGGACCGGCCTTCCCATACGAGCTATGTTGTCACATGTTTAAGGCAGATATGGATTAGTAATAGTCAGCAGCATTCACAATTAGTTATAACAGCATGCATAGGTATTCTCATTACCCAGGGCACCAGATATAAAATAGTTGCAGAGCAGGCGGAACACATGCATATATGGGTAAACAGTGGCCATTACAACAACATGCAGGTTTCACTGATGGCAACAGGCCACCGATATGGGAGTATATTAACATGGCACATGCATAGAAACAGATGTGAATATTTATAAAACAATAGGACATATGTCCCAACAAAGGTTAGGAGTGTAGACATACCAAATGAGTTGTGTAAATCAGTTATTTTTGCACATATGGTAGGGGTGAGAGAGAGAGAGTTCAATTAACAACTAATAAATCTTTGTAGTTTTCACAAATTCATAGTCACTGCAGTGGTCTGTCCCTTACATGTATTATTACACTACCCAATGGAATTATATTGTTCAATGGTATGTTTGTAGACTAGTATGTACAGGACTTGTGTCTTACGTACAGGCTTGACAAGATGCAGGTGTTAATGCAACATGTTTTGAGTCTGCTCTCATACACTTTGGATGAGATGCTGGGATGACAGGCATGTTTGCATGTACATTCTCTGACTATGTACAAGTCTGACTATCAGTTATATGTCATTAACAGCTGCCTACATTTCTTGGATCATCACACTAATTTGTCAGGGGAACAGGGCAAAAGGCAGGTGATGTGGGCCATTTATCAGAACATACTGGGCAGATTGGAACAGTTGAGGGGTATGAATATGCATACCACTCTCTATTTGAGCATTCTAGCAAAATCTGTACAGTTGTTAAGTGTAACTATGCATACAGCTTTCTCTCTGAACATTCTAACAAACTGTGTGCAGTTGTGTGGAATGATTATGCATACAACTTACTAGTGCTCCTGGGATCCAAAGCCCTGCTGTGTGACAAAAGTATTACAGGTAAGATCACTGTACACTATGCTATCAGGCAATTGTTGTGAGGCTTTGCAATGTATTTTTTCTAATATGATTGGCCTGTTTGCACTTCCAACATTGTTATACAGCACTTCATACACATTTTATCTGCATACCACAGTGTGGGTAAAACTGCTTACTACAACAGTACTATTTAATAACTGCAACAGTACAACATATGACTGCAGAGTAAACAAAAGCAATGCAGGGATTACACCTTTATTCGCAGCATATTACACAATTCTGTATACTGGTACAACAATTTCTGAGGCTCTTACATTTATTTGTTATGACAGTACATGCAGGCTATTTACTAACCTGCCTCGCGATGCATCCTTTGCAGCCTAGCATCATAAGCTTGCTGGTTCGCAGCACACTCATCTGCAGCTGTCAGAGAAGTACAGTAATATTTAGCCATACCTATCCATAGTATACACAAGCTAGGCAATTATTAACTATGTAGTGGAAGGAGTACCTTCTCAGTTCTGGGGCATTCTGTATCTGACTTGCTTCCTGGATCCACTGTTCCAGGACATCTCCCCTCCACCGCTTCAGGTCTGCATGGTGGTACCTGACCTACTTACCAGTCCAGGGGGATACCTGTGGCACTAGTGAGGTCATGGGTGAGACTGTCCCAGGCCTCCATTTTGTACTGCGAGCCCTGGTACTGGCCTTGCAGTAGTCTCCTGTCATGGTGCTTTACTAGGAGCCATACCATGAATTTGGACTCCTGGATGCCCCCAGCACTGCACTCTAAAGTGAGTGCCTTCTCCCACTCCAACCATTCTGCCTGCAGGGGGATGCTACAACCAGTTATGAGCCATATTTCTACCTCTTCAGTTTAAGTAGGGCCAGATTCCTGCACTTTTCCATAATTGGCCATTTTCGAAAAGGTTAACCTACGGGCACACCTGCTTACTTCAGGTTGGCACTGCTTAAAAAGGTGTACCTGTGGGCAGAATCAGAGAATGTGAATTAATGCACATTTTCTGAAGTAAATGGTGTCTATAACACTTAATTATTGTCATTATTCATTAAGTGTAATTCACCAACTTTCATCCAAAAGTCACTAGTTTTAGGAGGGATTAAGAGGGACAGAGTTAAAATTTGAGACAAAATCATGGACGATCCTGAAAATCATGGACAGTTGAGAGGTATGGTCCCTATTTGTTCCCCCAATGGTTTATGTCCTGTCCAGTGGATTTGCTCTTAGGGGTTGAGAGATATGGGCGTAAGCTCTGCCCATTTCAGAATATTACTTACATCCCCGGGATGCTCCTAATACAACTGCGCCAGCCAACACCTGCACACCTAGGCCTATAATTGTATACCCATAGTTCCCCCACCTGCCCCTCCTCTACAGCACTCATCGTTACTGTGGGTGCAGGTGGAGTCTAACCACACCACTACACACTGACCACTCTCCATGTGTCAGGACCCATGTCGTACATTGTGTTGACCCATGGGTTAGAAGGCTTGCACAACCTACTGGTCCGTGTACGTCTACAGCCTGGTTTTATGACTCATGACAGGAACTGACTCCAATGATCAGTAATTTTTGGGGTGTCCCACAAGGGAGATCGATGTCTTTGTTTCAAGATTAGACCTGGCAGGTTTCTCCCACTAGTAGTACCCTGCCTGTGGTCTGGGAAGCAGTGGTGTGTTTACTTTTATTGTGTGTCTGTATGTTTCACTGGTCTAGCTGGGAGGGGGGGTTGATGCTACATGTTACACGTTTTTTGATTGGATCCCTCACCCCCATATGCACGGCCTGTGAAGATATGTAATTCATAACTGCTGTATCATATCCTAGCTATATACATTATATTTACACACACACATATATATATATATATATATATATATATATATATACACACACACACACACACATTACTATATACAGACACATACCTCTACATATATACATCTTCATCTGGTTATTCCGTTCCTTGCCATGTAGATTACACTTTGCTGCAGTGGGACTCATAGCGGGTGTGGCTGCTCGTTGGGCGATGCCCTCTGTCCAATGAACACTTTTGCTTACATCCCTAGGGCTGTCCATATAGACCCACATCAGCCAACACCTGCACACCTAGACCCATAACTAGCTAGCCATAGTTCCCCCACACACACCTCCTCTACAGCACCCATCCTTATTCTGGGTGCTGGTCGGGTCTGAACACACCACTACACGCTGCCCACTCTACACTTCATGGGACCCATGTCATACATTCTCTCGACCCATGGTTCATCAGGCTTTCCCACCCTTGTATTTTGGGTATGTACACACCCCGGCCAAAACGGTTGGTGTATCACCTTCTTTTGGTTATATGTCAATTTTTGGGCATCCTGCAAGAGACGCTATTGTCTGTGCTCCAAGATTAGATTTCACGGGTGCACTGTGTACCCCCCCCCCAGTTGTATCCTGCCTGTGGTCTGGGGAGCAGTGGACTAATTACATTGTTTATGGGTTTGTGTGTATGTTTCCTCTGTCCAGCTGGGGGGGGGGGGGGTCATGCTATGTGTTACATGTTTCTTGCTTGGGCCCGTCACTTCCATTGGCATAGCCTGTGCTCATATATCATTCTTGTGTGCTGTTTCGTGTCATAGCTGTATATCTACACACACACACACACATATATATATATATATATATATATATATATATATATATATATATATATATATATGTCTGTAAGTAAGGCAATGCATACCTCCACGCAGACGCACTTAAACACGCTTACTGGTGCTTATTTATGCTTAAACCTGCTTACTAGTGCCTTATTCATTATGTCACTGACACTTCGCTCCAGTTCACTTTTTATTGTTATTATGCAGGTTATACAACAGACAGATGTTGAAATATGTTCATATATAGATTACCAATGGAAAACAGTATGTGCTGCAGTGTGATTCGGAATGGGAATGTCTGTTCATTAGGCGGATGCTCTAACCACTACACTATTGCTGTGCTGCTTCATTTGCATATTTACCCATATACCCATGACTCCTAGTTCCCCAAACACCCACGCCAACAATACACTAACACAGCAGTCATCCATTCCCCAGCTGGATACACGATGTATCCACTCCACTACACACTGGCCACTCCCTAAGTTCTAGGAATTGGGCTCAACATTCCACTACATGCTTGTGTGTTTACTACTTTGATTTTATTTCAGTGTTCGTGGACACTCTTGTATGCTTAGCATACATTTCAGTATCCACGGACATGGAATTAATTGCTTACTATTAGAGGCGGGCTCTAATAGTAAGCATGGTAGGTTGTGCAACTGTGGGGGCATGTTTCAGCCTCCATAGTGCACTTGAATATGCTCCCTGCACTCGCACACATTTCCTGTGCATGTCGAGGGTACGGCAGCGCACCCTCATAAATATTCATATGGCGCTGCTGCACCATCTGTAATGGGGATGCTTGGCGCAAGGCTAAAACTGTCCTTGCGCCGAGCTTCATGAATCCTGGGGATGGTGTTTTTTTGTTTTTGCATCTCTCTAATTTTACAGTGGAGTACAGAATAGATGTATGAAAGTGTGTTGGGGTCATTATTATAGATGGACTTTTATCGATATAATCTCTCAAACAATGTGATGTTTCTTAATTATGTTAATATAGTTTTAAGGGTGGAAGCAAGTAACAGGTCTCAGACTGTCCACTCTGGAGGGAAGGAGGTACCCAGGCTCTTTACAGTGTCAACTCGCACAATTACAAATCACATTTTTTTTTTACCATTCTATGAAAGACAAATGTTAGAAATGGTAAGCTGAAAACTCTAGGAAAACAACAAAAAATAAACTGCATGCCCATATATCCCCCTGAACTATATACCAATTCAATAATATACCAGAAAGAGGTTGACATTTATAATGGAGGGATCATTTATTTTGGATGTCAGTATTTTTTTTTATTTATTTGGAAAGATAGTATTGTGGCTAACTAGAGAATAACCTATTGATTAAAGGTAATAAGATATGGTGTTTTCTGTTTTTGCATCTCTGTAATTTTACAGTGGAGTACAGAATAGATGTATCAAAGTGTGGTGGGATCATTATTATAGATGGACTTTTATGGATACAATTTCTCAAACAAACTATATGCTGTGATGTTTCTTAATCATGTTAATATTGTTTTAAGGGTGGAAGCAAGTAACAGGTGTCAGACTGTTCACTCTGGAGGGAAGGAGGCACCCTGGCTCTTTACAGTGTCAACCTGCACAATTACAAATCACATTTTTTTTTTTTTGATTACCATTCTAGGAAGACAAATGTTAAAAATGGTAAGCTGAAAACCCTAGGAAAACAACAAACAATAAACTGTATGCCCATATATCCCCCTGAATTATATGCCAATTCAATGTTTGCAACACAGATGAGAAAAGAGCAAAAGTCCCCAAAAAGAACATCAACATGTCATACTAAACAACACATTGTAGCAAAACTCACCTGAACATAAAAGGTTTGTACTAAAGTTGATAACTGGAAAATCTAACAATGAACTGTAACTAGGCCGATGTGCACTGCATGCAGCATATGAGCTGGGGATGTGAACATGAACCTCACAAACTATATTCAAAATGGAGTCTTCATCATGCATGTGTTGGAGCATGCACAAATGATGGAGTAGCAGTCTCTTTAATCCAAGGGCTCATACATCAGCTGCTAGCCGAGAGGTTTTGTACAAAACAGATAATCCCCTGAAGACTACCTGGGTGATGACTTACACCATTGATTGGCTCTATGCCTAGTAAGTAGTAGGAAGAAATGTGTGATTGGAGGAGCACTGTTTGGTGGTTGGCAGGTACAGGGGAATAAAAACTATATAAAAGCATATTCCAGCTAATGGCAGGTTGCCTGTTGCAATTCCAAGGGCTATGATTGTCATCCTTGAAATTATCCTTGAGATTATAAGGCTATCATAAAGAATATATACTAAGTGTAAGGTAGCATTTCTTAAGTGTATCTCCCTACTGCAAAGTTCAGACACAGTGAAATTAGTATGAATAGTCACTAGGAGTGTGGATGTAAACAGTGCAAATGCAAATTTTATAATTAGCAGTTTTGGTGTTGGAATCAGACTTTGTTTATTTATTTATTTATATTATATTTTTGGCTCAGAAATGGAATGGGGAGCGCAAAAGATGCTATGGAAGTGCATCACACCATGACATATATCAGTGTCATGATTTCCTCAGAGGATAACTCATTTAAGGAACAAGATAATCTTTGTGAATACCTTATTATTGCTATTAAACCTGTTCTTTAAATTGTCTCAGCTGTCTAATATTTTACGTTATATTTTTTTCTGTGTGTTTGTATAAGCCTTTTTCAGCAAAAATAAGTGATGTGTAACATACAGAGGTCTTTCCACATATTGATGTGTTTAAACAAAGATGTTCCTCTTTTTTGCAAGCAAAGATTACATGTTGTTGCTGAACCTAAGTTCCTGCTGTAGTTAAACTGTTTGTGCAGCTCTTCCTTTAAAACTATTGTTTGTGCTGCACACACTGTTAAGATCAACAGCATCATTACTTCTGTCATATAGCCATCTACCCCTGATGTTTTGTATGATTGCATACCTTTAAACAGAGATATTAATGTGAGATGCTTAATTAAGGACATATCTGACTGGTTGTCCATGAGAACAACTAGACTGTCTTAAATGGCTTATTGAGAAAAGCAACCCTATTTTTGCATGTTGGTGGTCATCCTTTGTTTTGTACCTTTACAGTCTGTGCCTCTCACTGGTCTTAGATACACTCACTGGTAAGGTACTAAGCTGCAGTCTATAGTGCTTCCATGGTCTGCATTACAGAATTCTTACCTTGTCATGATCATGGGCTAGATAGAACCAGTCCTGGGGAGGTTGTGAATGGTACCAAATCACATTGCAAAAAACATGTTGCATAGTCTTATTGAAACATTTAAGAATCTCCGGGAAAATTAAATGAATACCATTATTCAAAAACTGTCATGTGGACAAGAGAAAAACATAATCCCAATTTGCAAACAGAAAAATCAATTGATCAGGGGAAATATGCAAAGGTATCTTTTTTTTCCACAGAAAATTATTTATTTATTGACATTTGTTGACCGGCAAAGTCCACTGGGCTTGAGACCCATTTTCAGTGGAGGCCCAGGGAGAAAAGGTCCAAGTTACATGAAAATCATTACATGAAATTGTAAGGAAACAATTACTTATAAAGCAAGTGAAATAATACAGAAAACTAAACAGCAAATATGTTGTAAAAAGGCACAATACAGTAACAATGGAACATTAGCATGTAGGAAAATTATACAGTTAGAAATATTTAACAATAGAGCTCGATTTTTTGGGGGGGGCTGAGTAGGAAAAGGGAAAGATAGAATTAGAGAGTTAAACTTAAAGGTAAGACAGATATAGTTAGAATCTTATAGCTAGGTTGTGGGACTAAGTGGATCATAGGTGGCATACATTTAATGGTAGTATTAAAAGTAGAAAGTGACAGGGAAAAGAAAATGTGTTAAGATGGTTGTACTGATGAGTGGATTGTGATACTAAAGATTAGGGATAACTCATATGGTATAACAGCATGACACGTACACAAGTATATTTGGTATGTGAAACAGTTTTGCTAGATTAAGAAGGCTGCAGATATGTGTTGCATGTGCAGCTGGGGTTATCAGTGAGATGTTGTTTGAGTTTTCTTTTAAAGGAGATTATGTTGTCCAATTCTGTAACTGATGATGGGAGGGTGTTTCACAGCTTAGTTATGGAATGGGAATAAAGGCAGCTACCTGCTCTTTTACTAGGTTTTGATACTTTAAGTAGGTGTTTGTTATTAGAGTATAGATTTTTGGATGGGACGTAAGGTTCAATGATATTTTTCAGGGAAGGGCAACACTCGGGTTTATGAATGAATTTATGGGCAAAGGTAAGTTGTGTGTCATGTAGGCAATGTCCAAATTCTAGCCAGTTTAGTTCTTTAGTGGCCTGGCAATGGTGGGTGCGATTTGGTTGGGCTGATGCGAATTTTACAATCTTATAATAACAGGACTGTAGTTTGTGTTGCAAAGAGTTGTGGAGATTGGTGAAGCTAGGAGACCCATATAGTAAGGTTGGAAGGACAAGACTTTTTGAAAGTTTAATTCAGATGGATTTGTCTAAGTATTGTTTGTTTCTGTAAAGTTTCCCTAATTTGAAGGGAGTCTTTTTATTGCGTTATTAATATGCAAGTCAAAGCTAAGTTTGCTGTCAATAGTAATTCCTAGCAGTTTGGCCTGATTTACTAACCCTATTGGGGTTTTGTTTATGGAGAATATAGTAAAGTCTGTTTGAACAGGTTTAGATTAAAGATGAATAGTTTAGATTTATTAGGGTTGAGTAACAGCTGTGATTGGTTTAGCCAGAGTTCTATGGATGTAAAGGCCTTTTGTGTTAACTTTTGGAGGTCAGAAAAGTTATTGGAGGTAGAGAATATGGTTGAATCATCTGCATATTGTATGGTAGTACAGACAATGGGAACTTTATTTAGGTAATTTATAAAAATGTTGAATAGTAGGGGTCCTAAGACTGGCCCCTGGGCACTCCTATGTTATTTGGGAGAGAGGTTATTCAGCCATTTTACAGATTGCTGTCGTTTTTCCAAGTAACTAGTGAACCAGGTTAGGGTGGGATTAGAGCATCCTAGTGAGTGGAGTTGCTGGATAAGTTTGATGTGAGAGACTGTGTTGAATGTTTTTGAGAGATCCAATAACAGGACTGATGTAAGTAGGTTACTATCTATGGTATTATAGATGTAATTTGTGAAGGAGACTAGGGCAGTAATGGTACTGTGGGATGGTCAAAAATGATGTTGTGAAGGAGATAGTAGGTTGTTGCTGGTTAGATATTCAACCAGTTGTTTGTGGATGCATTTTTCACCTTTATGAAGTGGGGTGATTACTGATTTTTTTTCAGAGCTGGGGGACTGTGTGTTCTGCAAGTGATATAAAGCATACTTACTGGGAAACATATTGCCTTAGCACTCATTTTGAGGTATTCTGGGGGAAGATTATCAGTAGATAAGGAGCCTGGTTTCAATTTGCCAAGTAATGTTTGTATTTGAGAGGTTGCTACAGGTTGAAAGTTAAAAGATGGTATTGGGCTGATACTGCTTTGAGGTATGATGGATGGATTAATGGGGGTTGGGGTATTGCCTGCATTTACTAATGTAAAGATAATATCAATAAAGTTTTTATTAAATATTCCACTGATTTCAACTGGGCTTTTGTCTGGAAATGGAGATGGGTTTTGGGTGCTGCCAGGATTTAGTAATGAGTTGACAGACTTCCAGAAAACAAAAGAAAAGTCTGTGTTAGGCATTAAACCAACCAATAAACCAAAATGCAGTGCCCACGAAAGGAAAACTCCTCCAACCAATTTGGTTGGAGGAGACTTCCAGAAAAGTCTGGGATTATTACTGTGGGTGTTATTTGTTGAGAGAAGTAAGTCTTTGTGCCCTGATTAATGGCCTGTTTTGCTTTGTTTCTAAGTATTTTGAAGGTGGTTTCTCTGGGTGGGGTCTTATCTTTTCTCCATTTGTGCCATGCTCAGTCTCTATTAATCAGTAGTTGCTTGGTTGATTTAGATAGCCAAGGAGAATGGTTATGTTTAACTCTCTTTTTTCCTATGGGGGCTATGGAGTTAAGGGTATCTAGGAAGACAGTATTGAAATAATGGACTGCTTCATCTAAAGGAAGATATTTCAGTGGGTTCCAGTTTAGTGTTTGTAATAGGTTGCAAAAGTGAGACTGGATAAAACTGGGTAGATTTCTGGTATATTTGTATGAATGAATGCTTGGAGTGGAGGTTGATAGTCTGTCTATCAGGGCTGGTAAGTGGTCACTTAGGATGTTGGGAAGGGTGTTGGTATTGGAGTAGTACTGTAGGTGGGACACTAATATCCAGTCTAGGGTGGATTCATGGTGACTGTTTATTGTGTGTGTTGAGGTTTGTATATTTTGTGTAAATTTGAACAGACTGATGGAGTTTGTGGAGTTGCTTTGTGTTAGTTTAAGCCAATTTATATTAGTGTCACTGTGGATGATGGTTTCATTTGAGATGTAGTGGTTAGACCATGATAGGAAGTCTTCCAGTATTGGGATATAGGAACCTGGAGGAATATAGATGGTGGCAATAAATATTTGTTTATGGCTGTTGAAAAATAGTGATGCTAATAGGATTTCCATATTATTGAAATTGGGAATGATTTTTGGGTGGGGCACTATGTTTAAGTGGTTATGATATTTTTATGCCAGGCCTCTCCCTTTCTTATGAAGTTTATCTTTTCATAATATTTGATATCCAGGGGAAGTATTTCTGAGTCAGATACCTGGGGTTTGAGCCA
The DNA here is from genome assembly GCF_019279795.1 of Protopterus annectens. NCBI lineage: Eukaryota > Metazoa > Chordata > Ceratodontiformes > Protopteridae > Protopterus > Protopterus annectens. Next base: position 469,000,335 of record NC_056728.1, read on the forward strand.
TGTTTCTGTTAGAGCAACTATATCAGGTGTATACTGTGTAAGCCATGCATGGAAGTCTACTATCCTACTAGGGATGTTTAATGTCATGATGCAAAGGTCTTTTGGTGTTTTCACTGGGAGTGACGTAGAGTTGTTAATATGTTGGGTGGGAGAGGGTCCAGGGTTTGGATGAATATCTCCACTTTGGCAAAATAATATGAAGATAGTGGTTTGGATTGTAGATGAAATGTAGTTAAGTATGGAGTATGCATATAAGATGTATAATTGTTTGATTTTAGGTATATTAAAATGCAGTTTGGTCTAGAAAGTGGTGGTGTCTCTGTGAATGAAGAGAGATGGAGAAATATCAGAGTAACTATTTTGGGATGAGTTAAGGTATATGTATGCTGTAGTTGATGTAGTGTGGTGTTGTGTGAAGTGAGGTGGTAGAGAGTAAGTAGGTGAAAGAAGGTTAGGGATGTTATTAATAGTAGAGTGTGCATGATGTGAGATGTAGGAGGGTTTTAGTTGTTATGGGTGTGGGATGTGAAGAAATCAGGGGGGCTTAGAGCCTATGAGGAGGTTGGAAGGAGTGTCCTGTGATGTATAAAGTTAGAGAAAGTGGGTCCGGGAGGGAATTGGGAGCAGGGTAGGTGAGCGGAGTGGGCTTGCTTGCCCCTGCAGGGCTGAGAGTGAAAACTGTCAGTGGAGGACTAAGGAAAGGTATGTAGAATCAAGCATGTAACTTCATTGAGTGGGGTTATCAATGATACGCTTATGGGGCTGACTGTGCACTAAACCTAATTATTAGGGCTGGGTAGGTAGTTTAATAAGTTTGCAGCAATTATTTAACTGGGATAAATACCTTACTGTAAAATATTAGTAGGCTGAAATATAGACAGGCAGAGCCATGTAGTCGTGACTATGAGGAATTTACTTTAACCAGATGTTGACCGGAGTTTAGATGGAGGTCAATTTTGGGAGCCCTAACTGTTGTGCACACTGTAGAATTAGAGAAACAAAATGCTCTAATCTCAGATTATGTATACAACAGCATTCACCTATATAAAAAGCTTGAAATGCGTAGCCTTGTTGTAACTTTTCTTTGTGTGTGAGACCTGTCCCGTAACAAGTGAGTGGTTGAAATCTATTTTTGTTTATGTCCTCAAAGGGGGGGGGGGGGGGATTCAAAGAGAAAATTACCTAGAAAAGGAAAAAACAGTAAGGTTATGAGCAGGGAAGAGGTAATACAGTAAAAGGTACAGAGAATACATAAGACAGATACATAGTACAAGAACTGGTATTCAAGCAGAAATAATACTGAACAGAATTAAGTCGTATTTTAAGATATACATATAGATTCAGGTTGCACCATAGCAATACAGTTCAGTAAGCATTAATCTTGGTTACACAAGCAAAGCTTACAGTAGCAATACACAGTTTAAATAATAAACACACCACTGATGCCACTGCCGTTCCTATGAAGCCCTTCTACTGGCTTAGGACTCCAAAGTGGAGCTGTCTTAGTAGACACAGTATTAGCAGAAAAGCAAACCAATAACTCAATTATATGCAATGTTTTAAGATGCATGTAAAAAAAAATAAAAAGTGACTTTTGGACTAAATCCACATTCTATATCAACAGAATTATTAGTTTGCAGCAAAGACATTAACATTAAAAAAGCACATTTAACATAGAATTGCAATTGCTACACAAATACAGTTTGCGAGGGTAGGTATGCTTCATGCACATATTATAGTGAGAGAGAAGTATAAAAAGCTAGTAACAAGTTAAGAAATGACAACATAAAATCACAAATTCAGTACAGTAGAATATCTTTTAGCAGGCTGCAGTTATTTAAGCTCTGGACCAAGTCAGCTGTAGTGTGCAAATATACTGTATGCAGTATGCTTCTGAATAAAATCTTAATTAATACATGCCAAGGTATACAAGTTTAACATCATTACTTCTGTAAGCAGCCTGAGAAAGAGGACTGCATATATCAATCATCATAAAAATGAGCAGCTTGTTTAAATACACAGTAATGAGATATATTGCTTAGATGTAGGCTGCAGACACATGTAATTACATATAAGGTATAGATAACACTGATACAGACAGATTATCGGGATTTTCACAAAAGTAGCACAATACATTTGGAAAAAAAAAACAATATTCAACTTACTATTGGTGTGCATAACAAGCTGTGGAGTAAGTGGCTTGTGAAGGTTTGAGTTAAGCAATTTAAAGATGGCGCCACATGATGCAACTCCCTAATGTAGACTAGTGGGGGTGGGGAGATGGAGGAGAGGAGTAACAGGGTTAAAACAGGCAGGAACTGGATAGTGCAGGTAACGGAAAATCAAGTAGATAACCCCTGCAGGGCTGAGTTGGAAAATCAACTTGCTTGCCCCTGCAGGGCTGAGAGTGAAAACTATCAGTGGAGGACTAAGGAAAGGTATGTAGAATCAAGCAATTAACTTTATTGAGTGGGGTTATCAACCATACACTTATGGGGCTGACTGTGCACTAAACCTAATTAATAGGGCTGCGTAGGTAGTTTAATAAGTTTGTAGCAATTATTTAACTGGGATAAATACCTACCTGTAAGATATTAGTAGGCTGAAATATTGACAGGCAGAGCCATGTAGTTGTGACTATGAGGAATTTACTTTAACCAGATATTGACCGGAGTTTAGATTGGGGTCAGTTCTGGGAGCCCTAACTGTTGTGCACACTGTAGAATTAGAGAAAAGAAAAAAAAATGGTCTAATCTCCGATTATGTATACAACATTATTCACCTATGTGAAAAGCTTGAAATGGGTAGCCTTGTTGTTCCTTTTCTTTTTGTGTGAGACCTGTCCCATAACAAGTGAGTTTGTGTGAGACCTGTTCCGTAACAAGTGAGTGGTCGAAATCTATTTTTATTTATGTCCTCGAAGGGGGGGGGGGACTTCAAGGAGAAAATTCCCTGTAATTACTATTGGTGTGTACAACAAGCATGGGAGCTGTGAAGTGAGTGGCTTGTGAAGGTCTGAAATAGCCTTACATAAGAGGTTGTACAGTTGAAGAGCAAGAGTATATCAGACATAGAAAAGAAAGTTCTTACAAAAGGATGGGAAAATGTAAGCTGTTAGTTAAGTTCTTCAGCCTATGAAAAGGGCATGGGAACTAATCAGCTACCCAGGTAATTTGTTCCTTAACTTCCATAAAATTTGCATTCAGTGTTTCATTGTGAAGTGATGATACATTGAACTTCTAGAAATGGGGAGAGAACTGATTTGCAAACGTTGCGGTGGTGGTGATGCAGTAGCGTTGTCGCCTCACAGTAAGACACTGACCAGTTCGACTCTCAGCTAGAGCGTCTTCTGCATGGAGACATGCGTGAATGGGCGTACCTTCGTTGAAGGTTGTGCGTTAGGGTTGGCAACTCAGCACGTAAAAATCAACTGCCAATCATTAGTGGACCGGAGTTCTGTTGCGGCGACTCCTAACTGGGAAAAGCCGAAAGACACAACAAGTAGATCATATGACAGCACATGGCACTGCTTGTAACACATTGTTAAGGAGAGTGACTAAAACTCAGACAGACAGCAGAGCTCAGTAATCACTGGATGTTGTACTGGGAAAGGCAAACTACAAATTATGCCTGGAGTGCAAAATAGAAATACAATAATTGTGTTTTTGTTGCTGTGGTAATAAAAAGCTAATGCATGTCATTTCTACCGATGTGCTTGTTTGTTTGCAACTTTCCTTTTGGTGCACTATTTGCAAGAAAATCAGCTAAGACACATAAATTACAGTCCTTGCAGCAACAAGTGACAGCATCATTAAGCAGCAAGGTAATAAGGACATTTCTTAAGGATAGCAATTTTATGGGGTTTGGAATTATAGCATAGCCCTTAATAGCTGTAGGGCAAAAAAAAACCTCTTACATTGGATTAATTTTTAAAAAGTAGACCCAAGCATACAAGTAGCTGTTTTACAATTCCTGCCACTTATAATACCACATCATTGCTAAGACAGTGATGGACAACACAAATCCTTGTCAAGTAAAACAATGGAGTTAGGCACTGAGAGAGAATGTGGTCATCTTACAGTCTGCCTATCTGTCAAGTGACATTTATTTAATCTCTAGAAATTTCATTAATGAAACACACACACACACACACACACACACACACACACACACACACACACACACACTTATATGGAATGAGGAATTTTTGTTGCCTGTGTTCTAAAAACTTGTGATTAAATCTCATGAAAACAAATAGTATTTTACTGCATAAACAATATCTTTTACCTTTTTATTATTCTGGTTTTGCATCAGAGATAGACCTTATAATTCATTATTTATGTTACCTTCATGATACAGAAACTAGCATATGACACATGAGATTAACGTGGTAGTAAAAAGCAATGCAGTGTTAAGGAAATTATTATAAAGCTATCAGGCTGCCATCAGCCATTACTGTTTTATCATTTGTGCAGTCTTTCTAATAATGAGGGTTTAATTTGTGGATATGATCATAATGATTTAATTGTTCCTTTTTGTGAATATCTAGTGACTTTATTTGCATGCAAAGCTATTTTCTGACGAAATTGTTACAAGGAATAATTTCACCAGTTGATCAAATACATTTTTCATTCACCAATTTGTAAATTATTAACCTGAAATCCTCATCACAATAGATGTAGAGAGAGAGAAAGTGAGAGAGGCAAAAAATCCAGAAAATCAATTTTCTTCTCAAAAGTACAAGTAACCTGACAAAATGTATAATTGCTCTTACAAAGCTGAGGATCATTCACAGTAGATATCATTCATTTATTTATTTTTGTTTGTTTGTTTGATTTCAAAAAGACCAGTTTATTAGTCCACAAGATGCCATTCTATATAAAGACTTAAAGAAACATGCTTGGCATTTTATGCTAATTTCAATTGTCAGTAGATATTACAGTAATCACATCAAACTCATAGTAACCATTGTGCTTTTGATTTATATGACTATGTTTTCCAATCTACCATTGAAAGTGGTGCTGTGCAATGAGATGGAATATTCCTTTTTAATTCTGTAGTCTGACCAGGTTTGAAGATGTATAGTACCCCCTCTCTCTCTCTCTCTCTCTCTCTCTCTCTCTCTCACTCTATCTCTCTCTGCCTGTCTCTTGTAATCTTAATATCTACATATTGGCAGACTGCTAATACTTCTGACAATCTCCCAATCTCTCATGGATAATTTGAAGACCTATGGCTTTTCTCTGTTTAATTAGAAATGCACATTTTCTATTTAATAAGACTTTACCACTTTATTTCTGCAACTGTGTATTATTTTCTATATGTGGTTGATGTTTTGTTTTTCTTCACTTGACTAAGGTACATAGCTGAGATGATTATGGTGTTTTCATTTAGAAACAGATAATTTTAAAACCTGATTCATATAGTTTTCTCTGGAATTACTTTTTTTCAGCCACAGCATGGGAAGTTGTTTTTTAAAACCAGCTTTTCAGTTATTGTGGTCCGTTACATTTTCTCTTTCTTTGTGAATTACACAAATGCAAAATGTTGGAAATAGTCAAGTCCTACAGAATATATGTAAAAAGTGGATTGTTATATTTTTAATTTTTTTTCATGTGTCGCTCACCTGAAATTAGGTGCAAGAAGGTTTCTCAGTACACCTGATCACTTCCTAGCCAGCGATAATTTCCTCCTATGTTAAACACAAGCAAGCTTGCATATTACTTCTTCTGCTGCCTTTATGTAAGTAGATTTTAAGGTGAAATGCTTATATATCACTTCTGAACATAAGCTAAGTTTCTGTACGCATGTTGGTTTGATAGCTGAATAGACTCAGAACAAACTTGGCTTCTTTTGTAGTTTGTCTACATTTCAACCATGGACCACTGGTAGCTGTGGCTGACCATGTTTTCTTGCCTATACTTCTGATACTCTTAAATGATTTTTATATTCAGGAGGGAGGTAAATCTCAGGATGTCAGAGTGGCAATGGGCTGTACCATGAATTCCTAATGTGCCTTACCTTTTCACGATATTAAACAGTAGGCCTTATATTGTTTTTCTCAACTAATTCAGCTCCCTTACATTGGTTTTCTTGGGTCATTTAGCTCTATAGCTTCCCAATTAGTTTTCTATGAAGAGATACTCTGTGCTAACTGAACTATGTTGTTTCAGGGACCCAAGGAGCTTTGACGATTATGGAAGCTACAGCCTTTATCTCTTGTTCAACTGTGTCCTTACACTTTAGAAAGGCTTTCCTAGTACTTTTAAGTAACAGTTTTGGAGTTTCATCTTCAAATCCATATTTTAGTCAAACCATGTTTTCATAAGTGCTGAACATAAAATGTGCATATGTTTTACAATGCTACATTTAACAGCACTACACATCATTGAGGTGAGTTATCTAAAGTATATAATAGAATATTTTCTTGTGCGTTGTATGTAGAGTCTGAATATTTTCTTGAATGTACCTTCCTTTCATTCCTTGGAAATATTTTCTTCACTGTTTTTTTAACTGGTTTAAAACAATAAATAAACAAATCAATTATAAAACAAACAAATAACTATTTACATAGGTCCACACATGATCAATACATCTGTGTTATACATATCAACAACAATTAATATTTTTCAAGCATGTCTTTAAGTTTAAGCCAAGATTTATATGAATGTGTAATATTAGAGCTTCTCTGACCAGGTTCAATAAATCTTACATAGTCCATTTAGTGTGTGTGCAGTGCACTGTTTTGGATTCAATAAACAGCTCTACATGGTGTGTAGAGCCATGCAAAGCCGCGCAAACAAGGTAAACACCGCGCCATGCAAATTACAGCATAAGCAGCTGAAATGCATGCTAATGAACCTATCCAAGATGGAGGAGCTATTTAACAAGCTATAAAGCAACTGTATAGACTCAGTGCTGGTTTTCCCTGTGAATGCCAAAACCTATTGGAATATAGCCACAGAAAAGAGTCTGCACAGAAAGAATGTTAGGGGCTGCTGCTGCTTTAATTCACGTGTATGTGCAATAGGCTGAAGTCTATACTGCTGCTGCTGCTGCTAACAGACCATGGCCAAGAAGGAGAAAGGGTTTGGACCCCATTTAACTTTTCACAGTCTGCATGAGGTGGAAATTGTAGAGCACTTCACGGTGGGGAGAGATGCACTGCAGGAACTTTGCAACCTCTGTCATCCTCCACTCAGAGCCATGGCAAACTGAGGGGAACCTATCCCAGTGGAGGCAAAGGTATGTGCAGCACTTCAGATTTTAGATACAGGTACCTTTCAGAAACCAACAGGAGACATAACGATGGGTGTTACAGGCATCAGCATCCAAGGTCCTCCATCAATTCCCGAGTGCCATACTACAGCATGCTAGTGACCACATATATTTTTGCCTGCATTCCTGAGGATAGAGCCAGAAATATGCAGGAGTTATACCCTGTAGCACACTACCATGATGTACCGGGTGCCACAGATTGCACATGTAGAAATTAAAGCACCACCTGGGGAACAGGGAAGGCTCTACATTAATAGAAAGGGCTTCCACTCTGTTAACTGCCAAGTCTTGTATAATGCCAATTGAATCATCTTGAATGTGTGTGCTGACAATCCAGGCAGTTACCATGGTTCACATATCTGACACATCTCACAAATGTATCAGATGTTCATTAGGGGGGATATCCTGCAGGGTCATTTACTGGACATGCAGGTTATGGACTTGAACTGTGGCTGATGATACCCATCAGAAATGCACACACACCTGCTGAAGAATGCCATAATGAGGCACATGCTCAAATCAGAAACATCATATAGCATGGGTTTGGCCTGCTGAAGTTGTGGTTCCGGTGTCTAGACACATCTGAGGGAGTCCTGCAGTACAATCCACAGACATACACTGAAATATACACAGTATGTGTCATGCTACACAACATCATCCTGAGACAACAGCTTCGGCAGAATCAACAAGGGGAATGGGCACACACCTCACCAGCAATGGCAAGGTCACCACAGCCACATGCAGGTGAGGAGTCAGAGGGGGAAGCTGCAGCTGCTGTGGGTATAGGTAGATGTAGGCTTGCCCAATATACCCTCTCATTGGCTAGGAGACAATGCATAGCACACTTATTCACTGCCTAATGGTCAAAAATCTTCCTCCTGTGCACATATATATAGTAACACTGACGTCAGGCAACTCTCACAACCTTTACCTTCCCATGTATTGGCTGTGTACTGCTTGCATCAAAGTCAGCCCTGAACTAAAATTGTTGCAACTGCTGGATTTACAAGGTAAGTCTTGAACCTGGAGCGTATTGTGTAATAATATGAATGACTGGCATATACTTGCATGTTGTTACTTGGTAGTGTAAGCAAGTAAAAGGTGGGAGATTTGTACAGAAATGACCATAACATGTGAGAGCAGATACTCATTTGACTTATATGTGTCCATTATTAGATAGTAGGTCTCAGGCATTAAATATTCACACAGTCGCATCTCTCAAAAGTAGTGATGGTCACCATGTGTTTGTACTGGAAAATCATTAAACAGAGAAGTTAAAGTAATGAAATACATTTCAATTCCACTCCACAACCCTCACAAGATCATTAACAATAAAGATGGAAAAATGTTGATGCTATCAACCGTCTAACTTTCTTAGACAAATATAAGTCAAAGGTACAATTACAAATTCAACATCACAAATGCAGATATACTAAGCACTAAGTCAACTATGCACCCTGAGCATCAGACACAAAGCTTATGTATCCCTGAATCAAAAGATACAAAACAGGGTTATGTACAGTTATCACTTCCACAGGCTGTTGAGGGCGAAAGGGGCAGGAATCCTAGGCTGATACAAAAGGTTGGTGAGTGTGTGTGAGTAAAAAAGAGAAGCAGGCAGATATTCAGATAAAGGAACAGATGGCTAGTGAGACAAAATGAGTTTCACGGTTAAACCATGTAACTGTTGTTTGTGTGTCTGCATGGGTCTTGCAGGTGAAATTGGTGTGTGATTGTCTGCAGTCTGCATGAACACAGCCAAGCTGTGTACTAGCTCTACATCTTGGTATGTCAGACAGATGTGAGCCATGCATGGTAGAAGTGGCAGTTCATCGTTGTCATCCTTAAGCATGAGAACTGGCTGTGTCAGGACTTGCACTGGCATTTCCATGCCCAAGGTCAGATGCACTGCTCATGTCTGCTGGACAAGCTCCCCCCACAAGGATGCCCAAGACCATGACCCCATTTCCAGCCATGTCTAGGTGATGGAGCACTGAAAGTACTGCCACTATGGGAGCATGATCGGGCATGGCCACATTGGCTAACAGCAGATGATGTGGCTGACCTATGAACATGAGGATGCCATCTCCCTCCCAGCAGACATTCCATCACAGACACCGCTCATTCCAATGTGTCATTCATCTGACCCATTGAATTGGCAACATTTTATTTTTTTATTTATTTTATTTTACATTTGTTGACCGGGCTAGTCTAACTGGATACATGTCCATTTTCAGTAGAGGCCCAGGGAGAAAAGCTCCAAGCATAAGAATAACAATATAACAAAAGCAAACAAGTAAAATAAAGTAATAAAGCAACAGTACCATGGTAACATAGGTAAAATGAGAAAAGCAAATGGGACTAACAAACGATGACTAGAAAACATTTAGGCAAAAGCCAGACCAGACATAAACAAGCAAATGCACTATACAGCACGAGGGCAATTGCAGAAAGAACAAAGTTCCCAAATCCTATCAAATTACTAAGAATAAAGCAAGAGGAGAGAAATAAGTTTTGGAGGCAAGAGGGAGGGGTAGGGTTGGAGTAGGAGTGAAATACAAGTTTCAGTCTGGGTTTGCACAAGGACAAAGCCACTTAGTTTTTAGATGTTCTTTTATTTGTTTTTTGAATTGAGAAACAGATGCTAGGGTAGATAGTTCATGAGGGAGCTGATTCCATTTTTTTCCTATAGTGTTTGAGAAAAGAGAGTCACCAGCTTTGTTGTTTGATTTAGTTAAGGAGACAAGTAGTTTATTTGCAGAACGTAGTGTAGCCAGATTTTTATATGGAGAGATCAGATTAGAGAGGATGGGGGTATCGTTGGGGTGGTATAGGATCTTTTATGTCATAAGTAACTGTTGACAGAGCATATGGCTCTGTATTTCTAACCATCCTAGTTGTTTATGGTTAAGGCAGTGGTGGGTTTTAAAGGGAGAGCATGTGATGAATCTAGCAATACTATTATAGCAGGTAGATAGTTTGGAGATGTTGTTCTTTGATAGGTTGGTATATATAGCAGAGGCACAGAAAAGGGTAGAAATGAGGTGAGTTTGTGCGATAGTTTGCCTGGCTGAGGGTGTAAAGAAGGGTTTGATTCTGTAGAGGGTGCCAAGTTTTTTGTTAACAGTCTTTATGGTGGAGTTAATATGGTCATCAAAGTTAAGATGATTGTCGATTGTGACACCTAGTAGACGGGTGGTAGTATCTGGTGCTATATTAGTAGCATTATTGGAGGTTATAGAGAAGAATGGAGTGGGTGACTTATGAGTTGGTGTAAAAAGTAGTAGTTTTGTTTTTTTTGGATTCAGGAGAAGACGATGTTGCATGAACCAGTCTTCTACTTTTTGGAATACAGTTTGGGTTAGGGATTGGAGTGAGGGTATATTATTGGTAGTACAGATTAAGGTAGAGTCATCTGCATATTGGATGCAAGTGGCGTGGGGTATGTTCAAGTGGAGATCGTTAATAAATATGGAAAAAAGAAGTGGACCTAAGATAGAGCCTTGAGGGACTCCAATATTAACAGGAAGTAAGGAGGACAAATTGTTATCCCAGAGTACAGCTTGCTATTTTGAAGATAACATCTGAACCATTGTAATGCTTGTAGGTCAAGAGAAAGGTGCTTTAGTTTTTCAAGAAGTAGGGAATGATTAACCATATCAAAGGCTTTTGACAGGTCTAAAAATAGTGCAGAGGAAAAGAAGTTATTATTGCGGTTTTTGTTTATAGTGTCAGTGAAGGAGAGAAGAGCAGTAGTAGTACTATGGAATGGTCTAAAGCCATGTTGGCAGTTGGCTAGTAGGTTGTTTTGTAGAAGGTGGTTAAGTATTTGTTTGGGAATACATTTTTCCATTATTTTGGCTAATGGGGAGAGTAAGGCAATAGGTCGGTAGTTAGAGAGGTCAATTGAAGTTCCACCTTTGTGTAGAGGGATAATGTGTGATATTTTCCATATGGTAGGGATTTTGCCTTCAGTGATGGTTCTGTTAATCAGGATAGATATGGGGTAGTCAATGGCTTGTGCAACAATTTGTAGGTATTCAGATGGGAGACGGTCAGCAGATGGGGTACAAGGTTTTAGTTTAGTAAGAAGTTTGTAAATAAGAGATGTTGGAACAGGTTGTATATGAAAGGTTGGGGAAGAAGTATTAGAGGTATTCAATTGTAAAGCAGGTAAAGGTGATAGAGAGTTAGCTAGAGATTGAATGGCTTCTGTAAAGTATTTATTAAAGGCATCAGGGATCAGGTTGGAATTATTTTGGTTGAAACCTGCAGGGGTGGGAGTAGTAGTGTTTCCTGGCTGAAGAAGTTTATTAATTCCTGACCAAAATTTTTTTGGTGTATGTTGTGAAGTTTGTTGGAGGTTTAGGTAGAAGTCTTTTTTATCCCTAAGGGTATCTCTTTTGGTAGCATTTCTTAATTGTTTGAAGAGAAGGTGATCAGATGGGCATTTGGTAGTTCTCCATTTAGCCCAAATTTTGTTTCTAAGTAGCATTTTTTGCCTAGTTTGTTTAGTTAGCCAAGGGGCAGATTTGGTTCTTATTCTAATGGAGCGGTATGGTGAATGGTGAGTTAGTATTTGAATAAAGTTAGTATTAAAGTAGGTTACAGCCTCATTAAGTTCCAGATATGTTAGTGGTGACCAATCACATGCTTTTAGTTCGTTTATAAAACTGTCAGGATTAAAGTGTTTTTTTGAGCATGAGGTTATAAGGTTAGGAGTATTTGGAATGTGAACTTTTTGTCTGATAATGTAAGTAAGCATATGGTCACTGATATTATCAGGAAGGGTTCCTGGAGTATAGTTGTTAGGATGGCTATTGATAAGGATCCAATCAAGGGTAGATTCTTTCCCGTTAGGTTTGTGAATTCTAGTAGGAGTAGTTATTACTTGAGAGAAGCCAAAAAGATTTAAGTGGTTAGTTGGGGTCAGAGAATTACAGGTGAGCCAGTCTATGTTAAAATCTCCTAGTACAATGGTCTCTTGGGGAAGTTGTGTAGATAGGTTACTAAGTAGGTGTTAGAGAGTACTAGTGTTGTTTCCATAATAATGGAGTCAGTTTCCAACATAATGGAGGCAGTTATGCACGTCAGCCTGTGCCACATCTACAACCCTAATCATTTCTCTGGAGGACCTATGGGAACATGCCTGTGCCTCCATGATGGCCTGAAACATACGCTGAGTGGTACGAGATGAGCTACCTGGATTAGGTGGTAGATGGAGAGCAGGCTTCCTCTGAGCACCTGTAACAACACTCCTGCATAGTGCTCACCCACACTTTGGCCATGGCCAGAGTCAACACATTTTAAAACCGCAATAACCACACTTTCCTGATCAACTGTCTCACCCTCCACCTGTCCAATAGCTGATGACTCACTATAATCAGTAGGTATTGGCCTACTGACTGTGTCCTCTGGTGGCTGTATATCAACTTTAGTGTCAGACTGAACCTCTCCACTTTCAGTCTGTGCTTTTGTTTGGCCACCATCATCATCAAAGTCTGATGACACTCTGACATCAGGTGGTAGAAGTCCCATACTTCCACTGTCAAAATTGTGAAGAAACTGAAAACAATGTCATTGTGTTAGCATGTCTGGCAGAAGATTTGTGCATATTTATAGATTAACTTGTATTGTATGCCAGCATGCCTGATTGTGAAAATCCAAATAAGTTTTAACATGTTGAGTCTTTTCCTGTTTAAACAGAATGTTTAAAGAATCTGTCACTGGTTTGACACAATTTTAACTGTGCATGTTTGAGAAGCACATTCTAAAGTACAGTTTGTGGAGAATCAACTGAGGAGTGAGTAATGCCATTGGAATGTTCTTTGTTGCTAGGAGATGATTTAAACAGCTGATTGACAGACAAAGAATATTTATTACAGTGGACTGTTATATTTTGAAATTAGACAATTGAACACTGCTGAACAGAGTTGAGACTGAGATGCTGTACAGTTTTTTCAAGTACTAAGCAGTCAGTAGACACCAAGAAAAGAGAACTTTTGCCTTGACCTTTCTATTATATCTCAGAGTAGATCAGGGGCAGTACTGTTTAGTTAGATCAGGAAAGTTTAGTTATTAAGATAGAGTTTTTCTTGAATAATAGATTTCTATCCTGCAGTTTGATTTACATTTCTGGTGATTGAATTCTAATGTTAATTGAGAGTTATTGATTTTCAATGTTTTAATCATATTTACTTATTATTAAATGTTTTTCATTATTTTACATTGTGGCTGGAAACCAGTGTTTTTCTTTAGAGATTAGATAGTGTGTCTACCTGTTAAATACTCCCCAGGTCACCCCATGGCCTGGTTGTTGTGGTCATAGCTATCATTTATTTTGATAATTAATTTTCATAATTGGATACCCCTTTTGAAGGCCATGAAGACCCCCTGATTGGCGGCAGTGTTTCTGTATTTATTTTGGGAAAGAGACACAGCTGGAAATCTGTGTCAGGCTTTCTCATAAATATTTGGATGTGTGAGATGGAAATTTATTTTTAATGTGAGTGTATCAGAGGTCTTAAACTGGGACACTTTGCTCTGAAGTGTGCAATAAGAAAAATACATTTGGGTGGACAGAGGTATATAGTCCAGTCTCAGAAAAAGAGCATGTTCCTTTTGTTATTTTAGGGGAAAAGTGTGAAATATTACTTTTGTTGAACTGACAGTTTCATATTGGAGTCAGTAGTGAGGACTGAAGCTTCTTAGTTACTGACCCAGGATAGTAAGGGATGTCATTTAATTGGTGGCTGTCCAGTGGGATATAGCTGGATATCACATTAAGTGGTGCCAGCAGTGTGGGATTTTTAATTGGATTCTAGTAGTCTGTGGGTAGTCATCATTAAGGTGTGCACTTTTGACAGCCACAAGGTAAACATTCAGAATTTCAATCCACCACATTTTTTTTTTCTTAGTTAGATAGCCAGGGATAGCAGACAAGGATAACAGCAGAAGATTTTAGCAAACTGACAAAGATCCGGTTGGCTAAGGAGTGTGAAGCCAGAGGATTGGTGCATGCCAACCTGACCAAGGAAGCAATGATTTCAGCCTGGGTGAGTGGATGTCAGGTCTCCACTTTTGGGGGACTGGAAGAGGGAACTAGCCCTCACTACTTTGCCTGATGATATGAGGGTCTGGTTAGCAGACCCTGAGTGCAACTCTGCAGAGGATTTGGGGAGAAAAGGGGATCACTACTTGGCAAGGAGAGCACCACTGCATAGGAGAAAGATACCCAGTGCTGTACATGGACATAACGGAATCCATGGGGGCAGTTTTGGGGGGCGATATAAACCACTCCAACAGAGTACACCAGTAACATGGGAAACTATTAATCTAATTGCTCGATTAGGGATTAGATGTTTCAAGTGTAACCAGAGAGGAAACATAGCAGTCAAATGTCCATTGAGGCAAGGTAGGAAACAGAAGTTGAGGGAGCCAGCAAGTGGTGATGCTAAACTGCCAGTGGTAAGTAGTTTAGAAACAACTGGAGTGCCAAATTATCACCAAAATTTATATCCAATCTTAGTAGATGGTAATCTGGTAAGTGCTAAGAGGGACACTGCTTCTGATGTAACTATTGTGAGGCCTGCAGTGGTTAGAGAAGAGCAGTTTTTGCTTGGGCAGTCCACTCCAAGCAGAGCATTGGGAGGCACCCTGTTCCAAATACCCTTGGTTAGGGTTCATCTTGAATAGGAAGGTAGAAGAGGAAGTAAGCAATTAGATGTGTTCAAAGATATTCCTGCAGATGCCCGGACAGGGAATGATTTTGATACAGTACCTTGTGTACATGCAGTGACATGCAGTCAGGCTTGGAGAAAATAATGTAGGTCCAGCAGTCTGGGAGAGACCAAGAATGATCTCATACCTGAAGCTGGGACTGGCACGGTGGCTGTTTCAGAGAAAGTGATATCTGGTTGCAGCAATTCTGAATGTGAGCCGAAGCTGCTGGGAGGTACTGATATTCACTTGGACATGATGACTGTAAGGATGGAGGTGAGTGGTGGTACCCAGAGTGACAGCAAGGCACAGCTGTTGGAAGTGACTAGGCTTCCTGTGGAAGGGGAGCTGGGGGAAGGTCACCAAGGTAGAGATGACACAGGCTCAACTTATGGATTCTACATTACAAAGCTTGAGGGAGATGGCTAAAGAGGCACTTGAGGCTCAAAGAAGAGGGGAGTCTGTATACTGTAATAAAGGTTGGTTGTATAGAGACTGGACTCCTGGAGGTAGGCTAGAAGGTGATGTGATATGGCAGTTGGTATTCCCTGTTACCCATAGTGCATGCTGAGCATAAGCCATATTAAGAGACATTTTATGCAAAATTTCTATTGGCCCAGGATTGTGAGGGATGTGGTAGGATATTGTAGGACTTGTGAACAGTGCCAAAAAGTTGGTAAAGCAGGGAACAAGGCTGAGGCTCTGTTATTGCCTTTGCTTGTTATATAAGAGGCATTTCAGAGAGTGGCCTTTGATACTGTGTGACCCCTGGGTACTCCAAGTAATACAGGAAAGAAGTACATCTTGGTAGTAGTAGACTATGCTGCCAGATATCCTGTTGTGGTAGCTCTGTCATCTATTGAGGCAAAGAAGATGGCAAATGTTTTGATAGAAATCTTTAGCAGAGTAGTTTTTTCACTGGAAATACTGACTGACCGGGGTGCCAACTTCATGTCAGACCTGCTGACTTGTCTGTGGAAGCATTGTGGAATGAAGCATCTAAAGACCATCCCTACCATCCCCAGACTAATGGTCTTGTGGACAGGTTAAACTCTACATTGAAGACTATGCTCTAGGCTTTTGCAGACCAGTTCAAAAGGGAGTGGGACAGGTATTTTCCCTATATGTTGTTTGTGTACAGGGAAGCACCACAGGAATCTACAGGTTTTTCATCCTTTGAGTTGTTATACAGGCATAGGGTGAGGGGACCTTTAAATTTTGAGATGAGTGGGAAGGTGAGAGTGAATCATACAATGAGTCTGTTGTGGCTTATGTTCTTAACTTTCAGGCTAGACTTACGGAGCTCATGGGTTTAGCTCAAGAGAACCTAGCAGTGACTCAACAACAAAAGAAGGTGTGGTATGACAGGAATGCTCAGGCTTGAGAATATGCTGAGGGACAGAAGGTGATGGTGCTTGTTCCTGTTAGACATAACAAGTTACAAGCAGCTTGGCAGGGACCCTTTGAGGTGGTGAGGAAAATCAATGATATGAAATACATGGTAAAATTTGGTAAGTAGGAGACAAGGGCATAAAATGTATCGTGTGAATATGATGAAACCTTATCATGACAGTGAGGTTCTAGTACTGAGCATTTTTAGTAGATGTCAGGAAGAGTCTGAAAGGGATATAGCAACCAATGTTTTGGGTGAGGCTAGAACTGACACTTCTGTGGAAGGTGGAAGAGATCGCCATATCACTGCAATTAGCTCCTAAACAAGTCTGGGAGATAAAAACTGTATTGCAGGTATTTGGCAATATGTTCACAGGGAAACCTGGGTGTACTGACTTGGTGCGACACCATGTGGACACAGGACTCCAAATACCTATTAAGCATGTTCCTTATAGATTACCTGAGAGAGTGAAGCAGACTCTGAAAGAAGAAATAATGGAATGCTAGAACTGGGGTAATTCAAGAGCCTAACAGTCCTCGGGCTTCCCCAGTAGTGCTAGTGCCAAAGAAGGATGGTATGAGGTGGAGTCTAGGATTGCAAGCATATGATATGACCATACAACATTGCAGTGGGGTTAATAATGCCAATGTGGAGGGATTGTCCAGGAGAGGAGTGGGTTGATATTCCCAGGTAGACCCATTTTTTCTCAAACGTCAGTTTTCAAGGATCACTTTAAAACCATGCTTGAATCATAAGGGGGGATGTGAAGAACCTGAAAGCACTGTCATCTGTGTTAGCATGTCTGTAAGGAGATGTGTGCATATTCTTAGATGAACTTGTATTGTATGCCAGCATGCCTGATTATGAAAATGTAAATACATTTTAAAATGTTGTCTTCTCCTGTTTAAATAGAATGTTTAAAGAATATGTCACTGCTTTGACACAGTTCTATCTGCACATGTTTGAGAAGGACATTCTAAAGTACAAACTGTGGAGAATCAGCTGAGCAGTGAGTGATGTCATTGGAATGTTTCTTGTTGCTAGGGGATGATCTAAACAGTTGATTGACAGAAAAATAATCTTTTTTTACAGCTGACTGTTATATTTTGAAATTAGACAGTTGAGACTAAGAAGTTGTGCAGTTTTTCAAGTACTGAGCAGAAAGTAGACACCAAGAAAAGAGTACTCACCAAAGAAACTGTAAGTTTGCCTTGGCTTTGCTTTATATCTTAGAGTAGGTCAAGGGACAAGAAAGTTTAGTTATTAAGATAGAGTTTTTCTTGAATAATGGAATTTTTATCCTGCAGTTTGATTTACATTTCTGGTGATTGAATTCTAATGTTTATTGAGAGTTATTGATTTTCAATTTTTGTAATAATTTTTACTTATTATTAAATGTTTTTTCAATATTTTACATTGTGGCTGGAAACCAGTGTTTTTCTTTAAAGATTAGAGAGTACTTGTACCTGTTTGCTACTCCCCAGGTTACCCTGAGGCCTGGCTGTTCTGGTCATAGCTATTATTTATTTTAATAATTAATTTTCATAATTGGACACCCCTTCTGAAAGCCATGAAAACTCTCTGATTGGTGGCAGTGTTTCTGTATTTATTTTGGGACAGAGACACAGCTAAAAAAATGTGTCAGGGCTTTCTCAGAAGTGTTTGGATGTGTGAGACTGAAATTTATTTTGAGTGTGAGTGTATCAGAGGTCTTAAACTGGGACATTTTGCTCTGAAGTGTGTAGTAATAAAACTGCATTTGGGTGGACAGAGGTATATAGTCTAGTCCCAGAAAAAAGTGTGTTCCATTTGTGCTCTTAGGGGAAAATTGTGAATATTACTTTTGTTTAACTGACAATCTCATATTGGAGTCAGTAGTGAGGACTGAAGCTCCTTAGTTACTGGCCCAGGATAATAAGGGATGCCATTTAATTGGTGGCAGTCCAGTGAGATATAGTCCTATATCACAAGGATCACCTGTGATAATAAACAACAAACACAGGAACAATAAATAGCTATACTACTATAGTCAACTATATGCTAACAAAATAACAGTGGTGCCACTGTTAGGCAGTACAGGCAAAACATGCACAGTCCTGACATCAACATCACACATTAAAATATTTCTTTGATAGCTCATCAGTACAGACATACAAATGTTCGGCTTACCATGTGCAGATGATGGAATACTGCCTATGCCAGATGGTCCTGGAAAAAGTTAAGCAAAAGGTAAGGACAGCATCATCACAGTTAACAGTAACACAGGGGGTAATACAGTTTCCCTCTTTATATGTCCATTAACTATACTTTCAACAAGACATGTCTAATGTAAGCCCTTGTGTAATCAATCAGAATATGTTGTTAACCATAGCAATCCTCAACTCCCCCACTAAAAAATATTCTTGCGAAGCAAAACGAATGTATTTATTTAAATTGTTTTACTATACAACAGCATTTAACAACCGAGATACAAAAGCCTACCTAAAAGCTCCTCCTGGGACATGCTTGCTGTCCCTGAAACAGTAGCACCAATGACAAGGACATGCTGTTCTGCACTTTCCTGGGAGCTGTCTGGATCCCTGACAGTGGACAGGAACTCTTCATTTGCTTTTAGTGGTGGATTTGTTGCAGCCCCCAGTACCCATCCAATCACCAGGCACTGCAGCTGCTCTCCTTCATGTAGATGAGATCATGTCACCTTATGGTGCACCTGATCATATGTCCTGCAGTGGCTGCCTACTGCATTAACATCGGCAACTATCTGCTTGCAAATTTCTATTCTGCCTGACATATCTCCACGTCCCCTCTCAAGCAGGAAGGCACCATGTCACTTTTAAAAGCTTCCACAATGACCTGATTCTTAAGGTCAATGAAGGGTGGTTTTCAGGGATTGAGACAGCTGGTTCCCATAGTCCTAGGTATCCTAAAGACAACAGAAGGATAATGCACATAACTACCAAATAACTACAAAATAACTGTTCCAAGATAAAACAGAAAAGATAGAATTTCAGTATTCCCCGCTGGAGAAACATAAAACAGTCTAGAGATATGAAGTATGAACAATAGGCTAGATGCAAAAAATAGGAGAGTAACAATAGCAACATATCCTTGCTTGTGTCGTAACAGAGATGCAGCTTTGCTCCTGCACAACAAAAGAACAGGTGAATGACACATTTTACTAACAAACCTTCTTTGAAATGCTAAAAGTGCTTTCAAAAGAACTGTCCCTGAAACATGTCTACTGATTTCACACAGTACATTCCATTTTAAGGTATTGACAATATTGGATACACGCGACATGCCTTGGCAAACATGCCCTTGCTATTATTACACTTCTAGCTAATGCATACAGATAAAAGTGCAGCCTTTGCTAATAAATATATATATATATATATATATATATATATATATATATATATATATATACCTATGAAACAGATTTTTCTTAAGCATATCCAGTATATAGCTGACAAAATACACGCATACCTTCTTAGCTACATGATTGCCTTTTTATGGTGCTGATTCAGGGTGTCAGTATGATGATGATGCAAATCAGGTGTGAACTCATTACAATTGCTGAATCCCAAATACTACATGTTTCAGATGTAAACATAGTACATGCACTCCCTCAGTGTTTGTTTTTAATGGATTGCAGCTCTGAATGATTACTGGTAGGGAGAAGGAAAACACAACACAATGCAGACTGTTCTACAGCCAGTGGATGTGCCAGGTTAGATTTACAAAGTGTTAGTCATTACAATTGCTGAATCCCAAATACTACATGTTTCAGATGTAAACATAGTACATACACTCCCTCAGTGTTTGTTTTTAATGGATTGCAGCTCTGAATGATTACTGGTAGGGAGAAGGAAAACACAACACAATGCAGACTGTTCTACAGCCAGTGGATGTGCCAGGTTAGATTTACAAAGTGTTAGATGTAATTTTGTCAATGTAGGAAATGTAAGTAAGCAGTACACAATTCACAGGTTCTGTTCATTAACTTCATATGATATTCACTCTTACTTAGAAAACTTTAGATAGTGATACTGGTATGAATTATATGCATGAGGGATGCAACACCATTATTGTGTTTTCAGATGTATGACTGAGGGTATACTGTCTACCATATTTCTGTAAGTATAATTCTGCTATCTGGACTTGCATGGCCTTCACAATTACTTAAGATACATACACAGATGGATCTGTATTCAATAACCTTGTCAGGTCAAACACATAAATGTGTAACAGCTCAAACTGTCACCTGTATTTATGTATAATTCCTGACCATGTCAGAGCAGCACTTCTGTGGCAAAGATGGAAAATCAATGTGTGAAAGAAAATGTTTTGTTCCTTATGCCTAGGTTTGAATCCTACAGTATAAAAATCAATTTTCCTCAGTATATAAAGGCAAAACAAATGTGTCACGTCATTACATTTATGCTCCCAGTGCATGTCTGCAAACTTAACTGACCTAACAGCTACCTTCCAATTTCCAGCATATTTTTCCAAGCTACATTAATAGACACCCCTCAAACTGAGGCCAAGTGTCAGATTAATCTTCCACTTTCAATTATGTAATTCCTCCCTGCATGACACTGCTGCTCTCCTCTTAACATTGAGCAAGCATGGTTGACATCATTGCTTGGGTTTATTTATTTCCAGAAAACATGATACCTGGAATTGGTTGGACAGCATCAGGTTCCATTGCTCTGGTTCAGCTGGTAGACATGGCTGCCATTAGAGAGGAAGCTGCCAAGTTTAGGGCACAGAGATGGGGTGTCCAGGAGTCCAGGATATTTATTGGACTCATGGTAAAGCATCACATCCAAATACTTCAGCAGGGGACTCCTCTGGCTCCCAGTGCAAGTCTGAGGCATGGAATAGTGTGGCCCAGGCTGTATCCAGTGCTATTGGCATCACACACACTGGACAGCAGTAAAGGCCTCATTTTAATGATGTACACAAGTGAAAAAGGGATACCCTCAACCATTGGTTGAATGAGTTTGAGACTGCGGACATCCCACAGCTGTATAAGTATGACAATAAGAGAGTACTTGTAAGACTTAGAAAGCTAAATATAGGCAAGACTAGTATGCATAACGTTCTTCTGTTCTTTCCCCAGTTGCCAACAAATGTGAGTTCAATAGACAGGCTCATGTTCCTGGAATGGAGAGACTAAGGGAAGCATGTGGCATATATGCAGCAGAAGAAAAGTGTTACTGTAGCTTTAAAAGTTAAAGATAGCATTTTGGGTCTTTTATACAGTTGTATCAAATTGAGCATGTATATCCCAACTGCAAAGGCAAGTATGTATGCATTAGTCTGTAGCACAAACCAATTGTAGGAATCAAATACTAGACTGCAGTCAGAGGATGTGGGCTCAAATACCAAGATTCATCATTATACAATACTAATATTTCTTTAATAACATTTACATTAAATTAAAAACTCTATACCAGTGGCACAAATGCCATGCTGTAAACTGTAATCTATATAATTGGAACAAGCATATGTATAATATATCCACATTTCAATGATTACTTTCAGCAATCTGCGGTGTGGCATTTATCTGTTAGGATGTATACTTACATCTAATACTTCAGAAAAATGAGTTGTATAATTGTGTTAATGCACTGTATGTCACATATGATGGTACTAATTTTATCTCTTTTTTCTCTCACCTCAACCCTTATCTCTCTTTTTTTATTATCTGTTATGCATCATCAAAATGTCTCCATGCCATCCATGTGTACCACATCACTAAATGCTACACAGCACAGTGAGGTAGGTCAGCCCCAGTCAATCAGCCTGCCCCCACTCCACTGGCTCCAGCACCAATGCCCATCACATCTGGGAGTCAAACTGGCAATACTGCCTCTGTTGCCCATGTATACCTGTGCCCTCAGATTGCACTGCTCTGGAAGCTGTCTCAGTGGTACCCTCTGGGAGCAGTGGCAGAGGTGGTGATTTCATCACCTGCCAGGAGATGCCATGGTTGGTGTGTAGGGTCATCCACTGCACCATTGGTGTACGTCTACAAAGAAAGGCTGCTCTACCTCATGGTCTGTAGGAGGTGAAGACGTCAAGCACTGAAGCTGCCAGTAGAGTAAGGGGACAGTGATGACATTGTCTCCAAGCTTGACGCGCATCAGCCTGTGTTGTCCCCTCCCTCACCCCAATCATGATAATCCCCAACCTTTTTTGTCCCTCACCATCCCTGTCTCTTGTCCTGTTTGTCTTGTTTGTTTGCATTTGCTTTCTCACCTACCAAACTAACCCAGCAGTCCTCTCTTACTGAATTAAAAAAAATAGGCACCTGTCCCACAAAAAAAAAATTATCCCATACATAGCTGTCCATTTCACACAAGTGTCTTCTTGACATACATGATTCGGTCCAACTAGCCATACAACATCATTATGTTGTTGTCACCCCCCCCCCCCCATCTGCAGGTGACAGTCCAAATTCAGTATTCTGCACATATGATCACTTGTTACTGTTAAAGAAATAGATAGCTATGGTTCTTTCATACCTCCCTCCTGCACATTCCTGTATTGCTTTCTCTTGGTTCTTCTACTTGCTTGTTCCATATGTCACCATTTTCCTATCTACCCCATTTTAACACCTATAATCTGGCAAAAAAGTAGAATCACACACAACACTCACAAGTACCAGAAAAAGCAGTGGATCCCTTCACTTTTTGGCCTCTATGTTTGTGCAGAGTTTGGCATCAGTCAACAATGCCAAGTGACAGTGAGCTGCAGTACGAGGCTGCAGTTACCTCTGCACAATGCCACTTAACTCTACTGCTCCATGCCAACACACAGCAACACATGTACTATAGACAAGTAATGTCATTGCATTATCACTGCTTGTTTAAAAGTAATAGATACACCTGGATTTGAACCCAGTATCATCTGTGCTCAAAAAGAAATGTGTCAATGCATTTATATCTGCTGCCACAGAGTCAGAGATAGAGTCTCTTAAGTAGAAGGTGTGTTTCATACACTCAGTACTAATTCTCAGACTTTAGCAATGTGGCTTGCATTTCTGCACTGCTTAACTATGTGCAAATAGGGAAAGTAATGGAAATGCGTATCTCGCATGAGTAAACACTTTGCCAACCATCGTGCAAACCCACTGCTCGCTGCTCAATGGAAAATGAAATATCATTATGTATTACTGTTGTTTACTGTCCATCTGCTGTTTATGACAAAAAAATTACATATGGAAACATAACAAATTGAATGTCCCATCTAACAATCTGCCACATATTTACAATACAGCCATGTGTTGCCTCCCCCAAAGCACTACAACCCTGGTGTCTCAGTACTTTTTTCACATACATATCTACTACACTACATAAATTAATATGTTGTATGATATTCAATGAACATCAATCTGGATACATGCAGAACCAGAACTATTGACCCATAAGCCTTAACAGCCTTATCTGCAAGGCTATGGAAGGAATCATCATGGATCTTATCCACAGGGACATAGGTGACCATTAACACACTTGACCTGACCCATTTTGGTTTTGTCAAAGGTAGATCTTGTTTATTAAACCTAGCAGACTTCTTTGATAATGATGCCAAATACCTGGATGAGGGACAACAGGACATACTGCCTATGCTGATTTATCTAAGGCCTTTGACACTATTCCCCATTTAAGTATCACAGAGAAACTCTCTCATCTAGGGATTAACCCATACATTACTAGATGGATAGCCAACTGGCTCACCAACAGAATGCACATTGTCAAAGTTGTGGACTGCACCTCCACCACTAGACCATGGAATACCACAAGGATCTGTGCTGGGACCTCAACTCTGTGGAAACGATTTCTCTGAAGTCCAGGCAAAAGTAGATAGCCTGTGGTTTACCAAGTTTGCAGATGACTGTCAACTGGGCACACACATATAGACTCCCCCAAAGATGTTAACGTATTACAGAAAGGGTTGACATAGACAAAATGATTGATGCCAAACTCACTGACTGAACCTTAAAGCAAAAAAATGCCTCATTGTCCCCTTTGGCATGAAAGTATCCATGCTAATTATGATGCACATTGCACTCTTGTAAGCTCAAACACATTGTTGTGAGACTTGGGAACACAGTTGATAACAATCTACACTTCAGTCACTATGTGTCCATAATAGTGAGACACTCATTCTACATCATGCACCTCATAAATAAGGGCATTGCATCCAAGACCAGGGAGGTCATAGCTCCACTATAATTGATCCTTATGAGACCACCAATTGAATGTAATGCTACCTTCTGTCTCTATCTCACCAGACACCTGCAGCAACTGTGGAAAACATCAAGGTTTGTGACTGGTAGAATCCAGGGCCTCTGAAACATGACATACATGGAAAGACTGACAGATCTGTCACTGTACTCAGTATCATGCAGACTGCTGTGACGTGATCTATTCCTGGGCTACAGAGCCATCCCAGACCCTGCCCTACTGGAAATGCTAGACATCTGCAAATCAAACGAGGCAAGAATAACCAACTCCAGATATCTCAACCTAGCCTGCGACATTAACAGAACATGCTGCGGAGACAGATATATCCCCCATTGATTGTGACTCCTCTGTAATAAGGTCCACTGAGTGTCAAGCAGTGCTCCTCAATGACCCTATTCAAGTGCAACCTTGACAACTGGAAGGGTGATTGTAAATTCACCCCTTGAGTGGCACCTATGTCCCTCATGCACAGGGCCAGTCAGTGCTGATCACAAAATCACTCAACTAACAATGACCATCTAACTATGCTCAATAAGGGTACTTGTGTTTTTACACGGCTAGGCTTGTAAATGCCCCAGGGCTAGTAGCCTCCTATGAAACTATGAACCTATGCAGGCCTCCCAAGATTTTCTCACTGACATGCCCTGCTGATATCATCTATTATAAGTTGATTTGCAGCTTTGTAAAAGTCAGACATGTGCCATGGTGCATGAGTAAAATACTGAGTTCTGTAGTTATTGTACTTAGACAGTGAGATGTGTGTGTGTGTGTGTGTGTGTGTGTGTGTGTGTGTGTGTGTGTGTGTGTGTGTGTGTGTGTGTGTGCACATGTGTACTTGCTTGACATTACAGACAACCTTTTACACCAGCATGTGGAACACTGTTATTGCCATATTCTCCTTGCCAGATACCACTAATGTCATTAGCCATAAAGTGTTTCCTGAGGCACCCCAAGTCAGACTTAAGCTGTGGTGCATGCCTTAAATACAGAGGTTTGCAGTCTGTGTACTTAAATAGGTAGGAGTTCTATTCTCACTGCAATCAACTGGGATATGTGTGTGTGTGTGCACTTGCTTGACATTACAGAGAGCTTTTTTACACCAACATGTGGGACACTTATTGCCATAGTATTCTTGACAGACACCACTCATGTCATCAGCTATATCTGATTTGTTTGTGTTCACTATTCCCACTAGGGCAGGGTCAGAGACTGGCATGTATAGACACATCCTGACTTTCCTCATCTGTGAGGTAGACCAACATGTTGTCATGGACACTAGTGACCTGTGTGAGTTGTTCATGTTATATCATCTCTGTTACATGTTAGATGCCCTTAAAGAGGTCAATAAGGGCATGCATGATGACAACACTATCAGACTTTTGAACTTGACAAGCCCAAGGCACTTGGCACATATCCACACTGAGGTATTCACTCAGCATTATCAGGTATGGCCATATCCACCTATATCAACAAGTGGGTAGAGCAGTGTATTACATATATGGCATCCAAATATGTTGGCATGTATGATGTGACCTATATCTCAGGTCCAGTGATCAGGTCTGTGCATCAGGGCTGTCTGCTAGGCTCTTTCATGTCCATTATTTAAGTGATAGACACCACAAATGACATACAGATCCTGCATTCAAACAGCTACCTGAAGGACTATAGATTGTGGGCAATCGTTGACTCCAACTGTGATATTAGTATAATGCAGACAGTATCAACCCACACCAAAGATTGTTGTCACAGCCATGACAACACCAGCAATGACAAGAAAACATGGGGGGATTTGTTATGTCAGGAAGACAAACACACAACCCAAGTATAATGTAGCCATCACATCCTATAATTAAACCAATAGGTATGTGACCTTGTCCTGCGATAGATGGTAAGTGGAACATCCACCAGCATGTGGTCACAGTGCTGACTACTCCATTGTATGTAGCACAACTACTGTGTATGTGAAGGACATTCACATCAGAGGTCATAATACCTCCACAGTTCGCAGCCTTCATCACACCAATAACTGAATACAATGCACCCTTCATCATGTACCTCCCTACACATCCTCCAGTGATGTATAACTGAAGTGTACCACCTTTGTCAAAGTCAGCTGTTGCACAAGTCTCATTGGCCATACCTAGGTATTCTTTTTGTGGCATAAACATTATTGTCTGATGGTACGGAACCCCCATTAAGTTGTTACACCAGATGCATGTGTGCTACCTGTTCTGGTGATGCACACAGTACATACATAGTGTTTGACAGCATTAATGGCATGGGTAACATTTGTGACAGTGGATTGTGTCATATGTATGTATGCATAACAGTCAACTAGCCTGTACTGATCATAATGTTGCATACAGGTATAGCAGTCTCCTCCTAAAACCTCACCCCCAGCAGATGTTACAGTGCCAGGGCAGTGTGTATGATTACCCTCCTGAAGTGTGGACATATAATAGTTGTACAAGTGTGTTTGTGCAGAATCATCTTTGATAACTCTAAATCACATATGTTATGTCAGAGTCATAAAATTACTGGTGGTATTATTTTGATATTGTCCATGACTGTGCTTGCTTCTTTTAATGTTGTCCATGTGCCTTTACCCATGTCCTACTTGGTGGAAACTTCTGCTGAGATTACACTCATATTCAGGCAAATCAGTCTGCAAAGTTTCACAATATATACCCTATCCCAATTGTATGTAACATCCATGATAGATATCCTCTGCATTATTCATGTAAGGATGCTTATCTCGCACAGACATCCTCTCCATTTTAGTCTCATCTTGTGTGACAGTCACATAATACACATTTTCACTATGCAGTTCCTAAAGTACCAGAATTAAATGTGACTGGTGTTGCTGCTACAACCATTCTCCATTGACATGCCCTCATCTGCTGTACATTAAGTTGTTTCACCTGTCCTCTTTTCTTGTGTTCATTCCTACAATTCATCTGTGTGTCCCAATTCAATACACAGACTTCTCCTGAATGTTTATTTTACATGGCAGTCCATGTAACCTTACAGATCATTTACACAACTTCAGTACAGAATGCCAGGAATGGTATTTCACAATAATCTGCCCTGTTGCTACACTTTTCTGTAGTGTGTTTCGACCATATATTTAACAATTATACCTCTCAACTGTACAGATTTTCACAGAATGTATAGATTTTTACCTTTATATATTTTGGTGTGATCTTTATTGAATTTGTGGTTTTCTTCCATGTCATTGGGATGATCTCAGGATTGATGTGACTCAATAATTACAAACATTTGAGTTTCAGACTTTATATCCTTCAGAACATGTATCTTAACACATACCTCTGTTCATTCTATGTATCTTAACACATACCTCTGTTTATTCTAGCACATTTCTAGAAAGCAAATATGTGAAATATGTCCTATTTCTTGGTCATTGTCCTCCCCCATTATGTTGGCCTTTGTCTAGATAGCTTTTAATCTCTTAGTACAAGATATCTGTTAAGCCCTGTTGATCACTGAGACATTTCACCCAAAACTGCAGACCTTCAGTGCTCTGATTTAAACAGAATCACTATCCAGGTTCGCATACAGGGTTTCCTGGCCAGCAACACTGTTGCTAGCCATGAAACATCACTTATTTATGGTTAAACGTGGTGCTATGCATGAATAAGCAATTAGCGCTGTTGCTCACTGAGCATCACTGCACACATGTGAACTTAGTATTGGCTTTTGTGCAAAGCCTACACAGAGTTTATGGAATCTTAGGGTATAACATTTACAATTGTTGAAGTAGCATACAACTGAATATCACGGAATCCTATTCCACTATTATCCCAACCTTTTCTGTGCCAATCAAAGGAAACTCTTGGCTTATTAGGATGCCAAAAACATTTATGTAGAATATTATTTATCTTCCTCCTCATTTCTTTGGTGGAGATAGTACTAAAGATTGCAAGACAAACAATATTTTGGGGAGAATTCCCATGTTAATAAGCATTAATCATTCTTCCATAGTAAAGAAGAATTTGTTCCAGTTTGTGACTAATCTTAAAATTTTATCAACAACCTGTTGAAAGTTTGCTTGTATCATTTTTTTACTATTAGACATAATGGTTATACCAAGGTATTTCATTTGATTGCTATTCTGATTGAAGTTAGAATATTTTTGTAAGAATTGTTTAATTTTGTATTAATTAATAATGTACTTATTTTATTATGATTAAATCTTAAGTTCAAGATTTCTTCTAATTGACTCATAGAACTAATTATATGTTCTAAAGAATTCTCTATATTTCCTATTGTTAGTAAAATATCATCAGCAAAGAGGTGAATCTTTAGTTCAAAATCATCTTTTATTTTGATACCATTAATGGTCTTATTAGATCTAATGCTATTAGCAAAGGGTTCTATAGCTAGTGCAAAAAGTAAAGGTGATAATGGACAGCCTTGTTTTGTGATGCTTTGTAATTTAAAGGAATTAGAAGGAAAATAACCCATTTTAACATAAGCACAAGAGTTATTGTATAACTTTGAAACTGATTAAATTAGCTCAGGTGAAAAATTTTACACTTTAAGTGTTTCAGACAGGTACAGCCAATTAACTGAGTCAAAAGCCTTATCTAAATCGAGACTAATGATAGAAAGTTATTTTTTATTTTTATTTGCATAGTCTATTAATGCATGCATTCTTATGATGTTATCCTGTACTTGCCTATTTAAAATAAACCCAGTCTGATCACTGTTAATTAGGTCTGGTATAAGTAGACTAATTTTGTTAGCTAAAATGTACATGAACATCTTATAGTCCACATTTAAAAGTGAAATGGGTCTGTATGATGAGCACTTTGTAGGATCCTTATCTTGTTTTAAAATACATGATATAAGGGAATATTTCCATGATGGGGGGACTTTAGCAGTTGTTTTTATTTCTCAATAGACCTTATCTAATAGAGTGACACAGTGGTGCAGCAGTTAACATTGTCACTTCACAGCAAGAGGTTCTTCGGTTCAATTTTCAGCTGTGGTGCCTTCTGTGTGCAGTCTGCATGTCCTCCATGCATTTCCATGGGTTTTCTCCGGGTACTCCAGTTTCCTCCCCCATTCCAAAGGCATGAATCTGGAGCATTTCTCCCCGTGCTGACAATAGAATCTGTTCTAGTTGGACTTTCACATCAACAAATATTAAATAAAAATAAATAAAATTTTAACTGCATCATCCTGTAATATTTTATATAGTTCTGGTATAACAGCATCTAAGCCCGGCCCTTTAAGTTCATCTTATATCATTACTTTTCTTTGTATCATACAGTGGCTATAAATGTGATTAGATTTTTTGTATATGCTATCTATTCAATGACTCATGTTATACTCCTTGTAGCATTTTTAATTAAAATCTAGAATTTCACATTTATGTTACTTCAAAACATTGCAGTCTCAATTAATTCACATATATCTCATTTGAAGGTTAAGATTCCTATACCTTTGTTAACAAACAACTACTACAATGTATCTGACATGTACAAACACACATAGTGACTGGTTTGTTAAGTCAGATAAAATATTGTAACTAGTCTTATCCAGCTGGGCCTCCTCCTCTTCTTCCACAAAATGTTCTCCCCTGTTCTAGGGGCAACCCAACCCCTCTGAGTTTCAAATATTGAATCACCACTATTGTTCTATGAAATAGTGTACTTCAGGGCCCCACATCCACTTCCTTGCAGTTATATTTCCTAATTCTGTCTTAGAAAATTAAAACTGATTTGCCGTATATCACAACACATCCGTTTTGCAAGCTTTTTCCTATTTTCTTTGTCTGTCTTCCATTATACAAATTCCAAAAGCTCAGAGCATGTACATGCATTAAGTCCCTTTTACTCATTACAACATCAGCATTTCCTACTTTTACAGCTAAGAAGAATAGTGTAAAGAAATGTAGCCTCAGTACAATGCTCTGTTAACTCCAGTTAGAATAGACAGGTGACCCCTAATTTTAACTTGTTCTGTTTTGTTGCTTAACCAATGTTTTGTCATATAATTCTACTACCAAGTCAATTATTCCCTTGTTTTGGGTAGTGCCAAATGCCTTTACAAGGTAAAGTTAAGCCGTAAATGCTATCACCTGTCCTCGAGGAGCTGCTGAGGCCTTTCAAAGAATATTACAAGATTCAAAAGGCAAAGTCTCTCCTTAATAAATTCATATTATTTCACATCAAACAGAAGGTTATCTATTTCCTTTGTCATTTTGTATAAGCTCTTTTCTTTTTTAATTTCTATAAATGTTTAAGGTTTCCATGGTGGAAGGCTGGTATAATGGTTAAGGTGTTTACCTTATAGACATGAGGTGTAGGGCTTGGTTCTTACATGGGGTAATTGGTTAGGCTTAAAATCACACCCAAGGGCAATTAGTCTAGGATTAATCTATGTTCTATTCTAATACCTTATCAGGAATGGATACATTTAAGAAATTATAATGCTTTGGTCTTTGATGTTTGCCAAGAGTTCTCTTATAAGCACTGGAGATGTGCCCAGAATTGCTTCCTTCTGCAATTCATATGGAGTTACTTGTATCAATCTTCTTCTTCTTCTTTCGGCTTTTCCCGGTTAGGGGTCGCCACAGCGGATCACCTTGTCCGCACATTGAATGGCAGTGGAGTTTTACGGTGTCGAGTTGCCAGCCCGGCGCCCAACCTTCCACAGAAGGCACACTCACACGCACACCTAGGGCCAATTTAGAGTGTCCAATCCACCTGCAGCATGTCTTTGGGATGTGGGAGGAAACCGGAGCACCCGGAGGAAACCCACGCAACCACAGGGAGGACATGCAGACTCCATGGAGTTACTTGTATCAATAACATACATAAATATGCCTGAAATTCCTTTTTATTAGCTTTGCTGTTTCTACTACAGCTATTATTGGAACTACATGGTTGTTTTCATTATAGATTGTTGCATTTTCTGCAAGCATATTCTGATAATTTATAACAGCATGTTTATCAGGAGGCAAGGTACTATAATCAATAAGTTCATAGGTTCATAGGTTGGTACTAGGCTATAGGCCCTAGGGCCTATGCAAGCCTAGCCATAACAATTCTCTGGATATTTCTTCCCACAATATTTACTTCTCTGGACCCCTGTCTAGCAGGGTGACTGACATGATCCCCGGGGTGAATTTCCTACCTCCCAGCCAATCATCAAGGTTCCTTTTTGAAGAGGGACAATGAGGCGCTCTGCTTGACATGTATGAACAGTCTATTCCAGAGTATGGGGAGTCTCCGGGTCAAGAACCTATCCCTCCAGCATGTTTTGTTCATTGTGAGGACAAGGTTTAGATCCCTGGAGCGTGTGGCTCTGAGGGACTGGGATTTCTTTAAGTGGAGCATGTCCAACAGCTCAGGGTTTGACATGGCCTTGTATGTTAAGCAGAGACCGCCTCTGAGTAGACGATATGCCATAGAATATAGCTGGAGTTTTTTTAGACAGTCAACATATGGCATCTGCTTTAGGCCTGTGATTCTTTTAGTGAGGTATTTCTGTGGCCTTTCTAGCTGTTGCAGATGTCTTGTGAGGTACATACCAAACGGGGCATTATACTCTATAATGGGTCTAATGAGGGATGAGTACAGTGGGACAATGACCTCCTTTTTTTCTGGATGAAAATCCCTTAGTGATGTGGTGTGCCACATAGAAGGATTTCATGACTGTTGTGGCGATGTGGTTATCGAAAGTGAGACCACTGTCCAGCTGTGTCCCTAAGTCTCTCATCACACTTTCAATGTTTAGTGTCCTGCCACTTATGTGGTAATTTATGGGTACATGTTTTTTCCAAAGGGGATAACTATACATTTCTTGGCATTAAGCTTGAGCCCATGGCCCTGGCACCAGGCATCTGTTTCTGTAAGGCCCTTTTGTAGAATATCCACATCATTTGGGGATTCAATATTGGCTCCTAGTTTGCAGTCATCTGCAAACTTTGTTAGCCAGAGTCCTTTAGTGTTGGCCTGTATTTCAGAGAAGTAGATGTCAAACAAGGGTGGTCCCAGGACTGAACCCTGAGGTACTCCACTTGTCACTTGTCTGGAGCTGGATTTGGAGTCGGCTGCTTTTACAGTCTGGGTTCTGTCAGTAAGCCAGTTGACAACCCATCGAGTGACATAGGGATTTATGCCCAGATTAGTAAGTTTATCTATGATTCCAGAGTGGAGGATGGTGTTGAAGGCCCTGGCGAGGTCCAGATAGGCTGTGTGGACTGCCTTACCCTCATCCACAGCTCTGTAGACTGATTAGAAGAAGCCAATCAGATTCAGGAGACAAGATCGGCCCTTCACAAACCCAAACTGGGTGGGGTCCAGTGTTTGAAGGTTGTCAATGTCTTTGTTTATAAGTTCCATGATAATGCATTCCATGCCCTTGCAGATCAGGCTTGTCAGACTGATGAGATGGTAGTTCCCAGGATCCAAGGTGGATCCCCCTCTGTGGAGTGGGATAACTGTAGCTGTGCACCACTCAGTGGGCACGAAGCCTGAGGTGAGGCTATGATTAAACATGACACTTAGGTGAGGTGCCAGTTCATTTTGTAGTTCATGTAGTACACAGCCTGGGATGTCATCTGGTCCCATGGAGGCTGTATTCTTAGCTTTGGCGAGTGCGGTTTCTATCTGTGTCGCCGTGATTACCAGAATTTGGCAATCGTTTGGTATTGAGATGGGCCCTTTAGGGGGTGAGAAAGGGGTGAAGTCGGCACTAAATCAGTCTGCCAGGATATTGGCAATATCCTTGGGATCAGTATAGTTAATGCCATTCTGTTGTAGCTCAGAGTGATCTGAGCATTGACATTTAGATTCTTGACATAACTATAGAATGCCTTGTGGTTGTCTTTGGAATCTTTGGCAATTTTATATTCATAACTAGCTTTTGAGGATTTTATGAGTGATCTCAGCTTCTTACTGAGGCTGGTGAGGGAGTTTTTTGCATCCTGGGATTTTCCTCTTTTCTGCAACAGTTTCTTCCTTCTATTGTATAGTTTGTTTATAGCAGGGGACCACCAGATTGGATTCTTTTTTTTGGCGAAGAGCATCTTGGTTCTATTTGGGATGGCACGATTCATGCACGAGTGGATGTGCTCGTACATTGCCTTAGTGTAGGATTCTGCAGTCAAACTTTCAGATCCCGTCTGCATGGGTGTCGTGAAGTTTGTCACTTCTGACTTCAGTAGCATGAAGTTGGCTTTGGAGAAGTTTTTTAAGGAGATTTCCTTACTGGCGGGGGTGGGGGTGGGATGTGGATGTCAAGGGTGATTTGCTTATGGTCAGACCTGACCAATGAGGGGGTGACCACTGGTGTGGAGCATCTGTCTCCCATGTTGGTAATGACCAGGTCTAGGATATTGGAGCCCCTGGTGGTACAATGGATTAGTTGATCCAGGGCGTTGGAATTTATGAATTCCAAGAACCATTGGGAAAAGGAGTTGGTACCCAAGAAGTTTTCCCAGTTAATGGCAGGGTAGTTGAAATCACCCAGCATTAGGGTGTTTGGTTGTATCTTAATATTTTTCAGTACGTTTAGAAAGGTGTAGTGAGAATCTTGGGGCATGGCAGGGGATCTGTAACAAGCTACAATTTGGATTGCAGTCTTACCTGTTGTTAGATGCACCTGGAGAATTTCAGATGCATTATGTTGGGCAACTAGCCTGGAGGTGTGACTATCCTTGGTGAATATGGACAGTCCTCCACTTTTAGTGTTTTGGTCTTGGTTTTGTGGCCGAAAAGTGTGGTAAGAGTTGTAGCCTGGTATTGCAGGGGTTCTCTCTGGAGCCTTAAACCAGGTCTCAATTACTGCACAGATATCAATGTTCTCCATTTTTAGGAGTGCCTCGAGAGAGTGCATTTTGAGGTTTGGACTTCTAGCATTGAGTAGCATTACCTTCAGATTTTGCATGCTTGTATCTGTTACAGTGGTGGTTTTATTCTTTGAACCTTGCCTAAAAGAGGCACTATAGGGGTGGCAAGAGCTTTAGCCAGTAACCTGAACCCCAGGGGTGACAAGTGCAGACCATCTCTGGCAAAGCATCATTTTTGTCGATCATGTCTTCACAGGCAGACAAATACTGGATCCCCTTTGAATAACACCAGAAGCTTAGCCAATTGTTGAAGTCAATCATTTTGTCCTTCTACTGTGGTATCATTTTGGGTGAAGGCAGGATGCTACTCAGGGCTAGGGTCATACCTGCCTGGGCCACATGATCCAAGAGCTCTTCCATGTCTCTTTTCATGTAGTCCAGGGAGGAACATCTCAAGTCATTCACTCCAGCATGGACAATGACAGAGTCGTATTTGTACTAGTTGTGGAGTGACTTGAGTGCATGCGTTATGTGGCAGATCCTGGCACCCGACAGGCAGCTGACTGTAATTTTCTCCTTGTTCAGCCTGGTGAGTGGGACATCTGTGTGCCTGACTATAGAGTCACCTATGACTAAAGTGTTGGGTACACTGTCTTGCTATGGGGCTTGTAAAGATCGATATTTCCTGTAGGTACGTTCAAATATCTGAACCTGCTCCTACAGTGACCCAAACCTGCACACTTCATGTTCCTGTGCAATAAAGTTCAAAGCAGGAATGGAAAACCAGTCTGTCAATCCCATTGAATCTAATGGTTCTTGGTTTGCTGAATGACTAACCCCACTGTTCAAGTCTAGTAAAGGCATATGCAAAGTCAAATTATCCAGGTCAGGGGGAATTAAAAGTAAAATTAGTGTTTCTCAAGGATCTTTCCCCATTGATGTTTGCAGCCAGTTTGTGAAATAAACCATTAGTTCACACAATAGACTTTCCATTTCTGTACCCTTAGACAGTGAACAATAACATAAAGAGCGTACAGTTACATTAATCAAGCAAAACACACGAAAGAACACTGATGAGCCACAAAAAACAAATAATACTTTGACCAAGGCAAAACCTTAAATAAACAGTAAAAACTAATAAAATGTACCACTCCAGTGATAAAATTGGCATAGCACTTTATTGAATGTACACACAAAGACTTAACGCTTTCACCCAATCTGTATTATGGCTTCTTCAGAGTCAAAACGTAAAGGTAAAACCTCTTGCATTTATATCACAATTCTGCATAAACCAATTTCCTGCCAATTAATTAATTAATTAATGCATTGCAATCACCCTATACTGGTGAAATATGACAAAAGAAACTTAAAATATACTACTCTTTTAAAATAAATAAAGTACAATACAACAACAAACAAATAAGTCAGCAAACAACTGAGGACTGCAAACATACACTAAATATATGTTAAATCATCAAAGCACTCTGTTTGAGTTTAATACTATTGAAATTCCATCATTCAAACTCGGCTCATGCTTTGCATTAAGCCTGAATTGTCGCTTGGTTCCTTAACAGCAACCTGCAAATCGACATCCCCCCTCTTTCTTTGTAGTCAACCTTGCCTATTACAAAGAATACAATTTTTTTTTAAATTCTTACATAATGTGTTATGCAAATACAATACAAGTGGCAATTCAGGCTTAATACAAAGCATGAACCGGGTTTGAATAATGGAGTTTAATAGCTCCTATACTAAGACAGAGAGCTTTGATGATTTAACATATATTTTGTGTATGTTTGCAGTCTTTGGTTGTTTGTGGACTTATTTATTTATTGTTGTATAGTACATTATTTATTTTGAAGGAGTACTATATTTTAAGTTTTGTTTTTTATCAAATTTTACCAGTATAGGGTGATTGTAATGTATTTATTAATTAATTAATTGGCAGGAAATTGGTTGATGCAGAATTGTGATATAAAAGGAAGAGGTTTTACCTTTGTGTTTTGACTCTGAAGAAGCTCTAATAGAGATTGAGTGAAAGGGCTAAATCTTTCTGTGTACGTTCAATAAAGTCCTACGCCAATTTTGTCACTGGTGTGCCCATTCTATTATTTTTTACTGTTTATTTAAGGTTTTGCTTGGCCAAAGTATTTATTAGTTTTTGTGTCTCACCAGTGTTCTTTCATGTGTTTTGCACAGTTGATTAACGTACCTGTACTCTTTATGTTATTATTCACTGTCTGAGTGTACAGAAATGGAAAGTCTAGTGTGTGAACTAACTGATTTAGTTCACAAATTGGCTGCAAACATCAATGGGGAAAGATCCTTGAGAAACATTAATTTTAGTTTTAATTCCCCTGACCTGGATAATTTGACTTTGCATACCCCTTTACTGGACTTGAACAGAGTGGTTAGTCAATCAGCGAACTAAAAACCTTCAGGTCTAATGGGATTGGCAGATTGGTTTTCTGCTCCTGTTTTGAACTTCGATGCACAGGAACAGGAAGTTAGCAGGTTTGGGTCACCGAAGGAGCAGATTCAGAGCTTTGAATGTACCTGTAGGAAATATCTTTCTTTACAAATGAATAATGCATTTTTGGAGAAGTCATTATCTTTGAAACAAATTCCGAAGGATTTGAGAGAATGATAAACTGCCCCATGGGATAGAGGAAGGAATGGCAGCCTTTTGTGAACTCATGGACTTCTACAACAAAACTGGACTAGAAGTAGTAAGTATCGTCATGAAAGACAATGATTTAAAGCTAAATAATTTAAAAAAGTGACATTGTTGAACTGAATGGGAGTGTTAGCAATGATTTATTATTTGCACAGTACAAACAAAGTTACGATAGAGAATTAAGTTACTTAAATACATTTGTTAAGGAGGGTATTGTCAGGAAGCAAAGAAAACTGCATAGAGATCTTTTGGATTACACTAGCAACAGAGTGTTCCCCTCAAAGGGTTTACCATAAGAAGGGAATGACAAAATGGAATCCGTGAATAGAGGGAGGGAGAATGTTGTTAAGAAGTGCAATGGAAACAATATTGGAGGTGACAAGGACAACAGACATGAGGCTTTTTTTACAGAATCCCCCACAATTGAGATGATCAGAATGCCTTAGGAATCAACAAGGCCAACAACAAAGGGGAAATGCAAACAATTGGCATCATCAAGGGAAGGGATTTAAAGTGAAAAACAATGTGAAATATTGACTGAAAATTTCTATGACAATGTTAGTGAAGAACTTGTATGGAATTCTGACACAGCTGTTGAAATAGTTAAGATAGATAATTTTACAATATATAATTTTAGTGACCTAGAACTTATTAATGTACATTTTGACCTTTTGAAAAAAGGTTTCACATTTGTACCTGCATTTAGAACAGATATTGCTACTGTTATGGTTAACCTTAAGTTATTTACTAGAAAACTGAACTTGAGGTTATTTTCTGATTAACCTTCTACAGCACAATGCCATTCATTATTGAAATGCAAAAGTACATTCATTCCAACCTACAATGTGAATGTGCATAATTTTAAAATTATATGTGAGACTGAATTTAGGAAATTTTTGGGTGATAAACATTGTATTAATGACAACTTGCGGAAGAAAGAAAGATTCATTTTGAATGGGATAAAAAAAGAAAAGAACATTAGATTTATGAAACCAGACAAGGGTGGTGGGGTGGTGATTATGTCTAAGATCGACTACATTAGTAAGATGACTGAAATATTAAATGACACCACAACATATGAAAGAGTGTCTTGAAATGAAATGAATAGGGCTTATATGAATATTGATTTGGAATTATATGATGCCTTTACACAAGGATCCATAGTTGGTGAAGAGCTAGACTTTTTAACAGTTCACACCTTCACCATACCAGTAATTTCTGGAATTCCAAAAATGCACAACTGTCAGACAAATCCACCTTTTAGACCAATAGTGGCTGCGAGAGGGTCAAAAACGGAACCCCTAGCTGCGTACATATAGATATCCCAAAAGTGTATTAAATAGAGGCCCCATATTTTGAGGGACTCCTGACATTGTTTAAAATGATTGAGGGAAATTAGTAACTTTGAAGGGTATACATTTTTGACAACTGATGTTGTAAACTTATTTTCCGTTATACGCCACGACATAGGCTTAGAGTTCTTTTGTTGTAGTCTGACCAAACTCAGTGACTTGAGTATCAACCAAATTAATTTGTTAGTTGAATTTATGGGTATAGCATTGAATAACAACTATATCTATTTTGAGAGCGAATATTTTCTTCAGACAGCAGGTGTTGCAATGAGGGTTAAGTGTGCCCCTACATTTGCTAACCGGGTATTACTTAAGTGGGAGAAAAGGTTTGTTTTCACGTCCCCTTTTTTGAGTAAAATGGGTTTATTTTTAAGATTTTTGGATGATATACTCATTTTATGGATAGGTGAAGCAGATTAAATAAATGCATTTATAGATTATTTGAATGGTATCACCACATTTTTTACATTTACTTACAGCCATGATGTAAAACAAATGGACTTTTTGGACATTTTACTTGGAAAAGGTGGTGAAAAGGGAGAAAATTTAACATCTACCATTCATAGAAAAGATATTCATTCAAATACGCTTTAACATTGCCAGAGTTATCATCCTTCCCATCAGAAAAGGAGTATTGTAAAGGGGCAAATGGTCAGGCTTAGTAGATTGGTGAGCGAAAAAGAAGACTTTAGGCAAGACATGCATAAGTTAATAGCAATGTTTAAGAACAGGGGTTAACCTGTTAAATTATGGTTAAAAATTAGATGAGAAATTTAAGAAAAGAGGGATACACCTTTTGCCCTAATTCTTAAAGTTGATATGAGTCTAATTCAAGATAAACCTGAGAGTTCTTTTGGTTAGGACATAATGATTATACAATATAATGAAGATGCACACCACTTAGTTAACATTATTTTAAAAATGTGGGACTGGAGTTTTGATACTACTTTGAAAAACAAACTTGGGTTAAAACCTAAAATAGGTTACATTAGGGGTAGGAATTTTAAGAATATCTTTGAGTCCAATGAGAATAATACAAACAAATACTATAATTCTAAAATGTTTAAGTATGGAGCTTGTAAAGTTTGTAGGTTTATTAATGAAGGTTCCTGTGTCACAATAGAAGGGTATGAGAGAACTTTGTAATGTCCAGTGCAATGTAATTGTAATACCATGAGGGTAGTCTATGTGGCAACATGCACAGTATGTGCTGGATTTTATGTGGGGAAGACCATTAGGAGATTGAAACACAGAGTTATGGAACATGTGAGGGACATTAAGACTAAAAAAACAAATTGTGCATTGTATTTGCATAGCACATTATGTAAGAATTAAAAAAAATGATATTCTTTGTAATAGACAAGGTTGACTACAAAGAAAGAGGGAGGAATGTCAATTTGGAGGTTGCTGTTGGGGAAACCAAGTGACAATTCAGACTTAATGCAAAGCATGAGCCGGGTTTGAATGATGGAATTTCAATAGCTCCTATACTCAAACAGAGAGCTTTGATGATTTAACATATATTTAGTGTAGGTTTGCAGTCTTTGGCTGTTTATTGATGTATTTATTTATTGTTGTATAGTACATTATTTATTTTGAAGGAGTGCTATATATTTTTTTTTTTTTTTGTCAAACTTCACCAGTATAGGGTGAGTGCAATGTATTTATTAATTAATGAATTCACAGGAAATTGGTTTATTCATAATTATGGTATAAAAGGAAGACATTTTACCTTTCTGTTTTGACTCTGAAGAAGCCCTAATAAAGATAGAGTGAAAGCGCTAAGTCTTTGTGTGTACATTCAATAAAGTGCTATGTGATTTTACCTTCTTAATTTTTACTTATTCTTTGTGCTTCATGTTTCTAATGCTTCTCATCTTCATGTATGTTGTACTGTTTGCACAATCCCATAATTTATCAATCTTTCCATATTATTCTGTCTTTCAGTATACAGATAATATTGCAACCTTTGCTTAAGAACTTACATCTGCCCACATCTCCCATTTTTCTTTGGACTTTATAAACCAACACATAAATAACATAGTTTGCTTTTTATGTCACCATTATTAACCTTTCACCTTTGGTTCTGATAATCTTCATTATGACTCTTTTCATGATATTAGATAGAATACTGGTTAGATTAATAGGTTTAACAATTGTTCGGCCTGATTTGATCCCAGTCTTGACTGCAGTACCTGCAGAGTCTAGTGCCATAGGCCAGAGATGCATCTGCATGCTCCCATGTTTTCTTTGATTTTGTAGACAGAGCGACAGGGATGTAATCTGTCACCATGGGTTTTTTAGTTTATTTTTGGCACCATTTATCATCTCTGCAGTTATTTACTGGATATTTGCAGTTACTTCTAGTGCAATCTGACATATTTTTTTATTCTGAATTGTGCATAAAAATGTTGTACAAACATGTGATGTGCCCTTTGTTGAATACTTAATTGTTTATTAATAACAAGCTATATTCACAATTTTTGATCCTTTCATTTTTTTTTTTTTTTGGCTTTGTCTGCAGGACCTGTCCAGTGGCCCCTCTTCCAATGCAACAAGCCAACCTGCCACCCTCCTCTCATAATGGATGAGCCAGCAATACCTGCTCACTCCCACTCACCCCACCCAGTCTCTCCAAATCTCATGCTGCTAATGAAACATGGATCATCTGGGCACAGTTAGGGCTTTACCTTCTGCACCACTGAGCCAGTTCTTCTTTCATTTTTTTTAATTATAACTAAAAAATACTACGTTATTGTTTTCATCCCTTGAGATCAAACTGAGCACATGATAATAGGTCTGGCAGATTTGATAAACAATGTAAGTAGTTTCTGCACTTTATGTAATCTAGGCTTCTTTTTAAGACAGATAAGAAGTACCACTATTTCTGTATTGCATCTTATTACTATTGTGATTCCAGTAATGCTGTTTTTTTATTTGGAACTACCTGAATATTTGTGCCTTACTGACATCCGCTAATTAATGTAGAAATTAGAACTCATTGATAGTATTCCAAACAAATGTATATGAGTATCCCAGGCAAGTATCTCACACAGTTTTCATCTGTGTCATTTATTACATCATAGTTTTTATTAATAAAGCCTAGGAAGAATGATTTATTTAAGAATGAGTCTTCTTTAAGGCTACATACAATGGGATCATGATCTGTATTAATTACAGAGGGTATAACTACAGGAGGAAAGCAGTAAAATCCTAGCTTTATTCCTATGATATGTAAGATATCACCATCCCTGCTTGAATGTTATACAAATTGTTCCAAGCTCTTTTGATTAACATAGTCAGATAATATTCTGGCATATTTTGTGATTTGTAGTTTACTCCATAAGTGTTTTGGTAAATAATATTCATCATAACGATTGTATTTTCTTTTTTTTTTCATTATGGAGTTTAGTCAGAAAATCTCCATGTATATATTTTATTTATTTATAATGTTTTGGAAATGGTGTAAGTTGACAGACCCTTTTCAGCAACTACCTGGGACCACCAGGTAGAAATGATAGTGTCATAGAATCAATGTTTCATAAAGACATAAAGAGTGAATGGTAGATGTCTGTAATACTACATTACACATCCATATCACTGATATCAGTTGTCACATGGGAAGTTTGTATTCTTCAGTTAATTTCTTGGCTTCTGGCATTTAGGTGTTCTTTTACAAAGATAGAGAGACCACTAACATCAGTCATTGTTCTATAGATCCATGCCAGTATAGTGCAGTAAAATGCAGGCCTAGCAAGAAGAAAGGAGGATTTTAATAATATAGGGCAAGGTAATGGTTATTCATGGAATATATAGTTTGAAAGGGGAGATGTTACCATTGGTCCTATGATTAGTGGCCACTGCTACCTACAGGACAGTAGTGACTGTATTGCTAGAGGTCAAACACATAAGTATGCGATTTGTAACATAAATAATTCCAACCAAACTTTCTTCATTCTTGAACGAGGTTCTTAAATGGAAAACAACATGAGAATTGCTGCTCTGTAATTCCAAAATAAAGGTGTTACCTGAGTCATTACATACAAGCCCTGAAAATGCAGTAACACAAAGTTTTTGGCATGCTAAATATTTTAAATATTTCCATGATTACATTTTTAATAAATACCAAACTAATATAATCCATGATAATATTTACAGTGTACCAGTTGTGTCTTTTGGCTTTTCCTGGTTAGGGGTCGCCACAGCAGAACTCTGCTTTGCTAATGATTGGCAGTTGATTTTTACATGCTGAGTTGCCGGCACTAACGCACAACCTTCAACGAAGGTACGCCCATTCACGCATGTCTCCACAGAAGATGCTCTAGCTGAGAATCAAACGGGACAACATCTTGCTGTGAGGCGACAATGCTACCGCAGCACCACCACCGCTGCACCAGTATCAATGACTAATGTAAATTACTTCTGTGTTATCCAGAGTAGTAAAGCCATTTAATAGACTAGGCCATCTTTGAGTTTACAGGTCTTAGTAAGGATAGCAATGTTTGTTGTTCCACGGTGGCAGCTTACTCACTTGGTAATAGATCCATTCACTGGCAAAATGTATGAATAACTTCCTTGTAGACAAGGACAGATGGCAATCTTTGGAAGTCATGAATACCTTGAAACCACGCATGAGGTGTGGTCATTCTGAGAGTTTCTATCAGGGAATTTCATATGATTTTAATTTGTTTATTTTTTAATAAGATCCTAAAATAATGTATCTAAAAATTTGAAGCATGCCTGTCAGTTCTCTTCTTCAGATAAGCAGTGTAGGCCAGTCATTATCTAGTGCCTTGCCTCATACAGGACCAAGTCTTAGAGCTAGTGATTACCAGTTTATCTCCAAGAAGCCAATAATCAGACTTTTGAAAGTTATCCTTTAGCTCTGATGTTATGCTTGCAGTGTTACAGTGCAGAACCAGCAGGTCTTTTATGTCACAGTTTCCTTGAATACTGCTATTGCTGACCAAAAACAGGACAAAGGTCCATGCCAAATTTTGAAAGACCAACAACATTTCCTCAAATTTATAATACCTTCTGTGAAGGCTCCCAGCCCAGCTAGCTGGAATTTTGTAAATAAGTCTATGACATTTGGGAATAGCAACATGATTTGTATGCTTGTCTTACAAATGTAAGAAAACTATTTGTTATGAGTATATTAAACTACTGGAGCAGAAGTCTGTGTTGAACTGTATGTTATGTGCTGTGCTTCAAGAATGTAACCACAGTGTACCCTACTGGAAAAGAACAGAGTTAACTTGCAAACACTAAGAAAAAAGTGAACTGTTTATGATGGTGTTTATCTCAGCTAGGAGACAGAATGTCTGCAGCTTGAAATTCCTTCTAATGTCTGGAAACAGAAATAATAACAGGTTTCAAATGTAAAAGTGTGTTAACTGTTTTATGGCTTCCAGTTCCAGGTAA
This sequence comes from Protopterus annectens, assembly GCF_019279795.1. Lineage (NCBI taxonomy): Eukaryota > Metazoa > Chordata > Ceratodontiformes > Protopteridae > Protopterus > Protopterus annectens. The sequence continues at coordinate 469,044,256 of NC_056728.1, forward strand.
GCTTCTAAGAGATAAGTACTTTTGACACAGAGGTGCTAAATATTTAAGTTTCTGTTAGCCTGGGAACTAAAGGCAGAGGTGAAAAAAATGATGTAATCTGAGATAACTCAGCAGAAATGTTCGGTAGTAACTTAAGAACTAGCTCTGACAGTTAATCTGTGTATTTTGTATTTGCATTTGGGCCTAAAAACATCTTCTCATTAGCACTTGTCTTGCTCTGTAAGTACGTTATTTAGGTACAGTGATTTCTCTTAGAGATAGATAGGAATATAGTAAGATTAATTTAGAAGTGTTCTGTATTTATGCAAGACTGTCCTGCAATATTGTTTTAAAATATTTCATGTGATTCTGAACTCTGTTGTAACTGTTTTGAGTTATTGAGTATTGTTTTGTGCTTTTATTATTTATTATTTGATATATTTAAACTTTTTAATTGTAGCTGGTTTGTTTAGAGATAGTTAAGCTCTTAGGGTACTTGCATATGTATTTGGTGACACTGTACAGGCTACTCTTAACTAGCCTCAGCCTTGATCACACTTACCATTTGGACAATAGTAACATTATACAGTAGAATTGGCCACCCTTTGTAAGGGACTTATAGTAGCTGATAAGTAAGGGTGGTTGGTAGCAGTTATTTCTATCTTATAGTCTGAGCAGAAGGGGGCATAGCTAGTGAACCTGTGCCAGCCTTCCTCCGGAGTGTCTGTGTGTTTGTATATAAATCAAATCTCAGTGTGTGTGTGTGTGTGTGTGTGTGTGTGTGTGTGTGTGTGTGTGTGTGTGTGTGTGTGTGTGCGTGTCAGCTACTTGGGCAGGAACACGAAGCACTTGTTGGACAGACAGGCTACTGGTGGTTTTGGGTTGACCACTCAGCTGAGATCTTAACCCTATAGCTGTGCCAATGGGAGTCTTATTGGGGATCTGGAGAGAGAGGGAGAAACCAGCCCCAGACTGATTGTGATCTCTGTGTGCTCTTAAGGGAAATTGCACTTTACTGTGTGTGTACCTGTCATCCTCCCAATGTGCACATCCCTCACTGATGCTAGTGGTGAGGATTGAGTCTCCTTGATTACTGGGCCAGTGCAGGGGCATCACACCCTTCTAGTGAGGGAGTCTACTTAGTCACTCAGATTGGAGCCCTTTAAGTTTCATACCAACAACAGTTTACCAATTTACCATTGAATTGTTGTGGCAATGTACACTGTTAGCTTGATAAGGTCAGAATTAACCCCATATTTTGCCATCTGTCATTGCTAAGATTTAGTTAGATGTCACTGGTATTCTTGGTGAGAGAACACCAGTCTGGGTAAAGATACTTTTTTCTGACTTAATGTAAAAGTCTAAGCAAGCAAATGATTATATGATTTTTTCCAGTTGTTTGATATGTCCATGTATATGAAGAAAACAAGTAAATTCACCACCGTAACAGGTACAAGCAAGCAAAATCTGAAGGTAATACTACTCAATGCTAGAAGTCTAAACCTCAAAATGCATTCACTCGAGGCATTTTTAAAAATGGAGAACATCGACATCTGTGCAGTGACAGAGACCTGGTTCAAGGTTCCAGAGATCACCCCTGCATTACCAGACTATAATTCATATCACACCTTTCGGCCACCTAACCTGGACCGAAACACTAAAGTTGGAGGTGTGTCCTTATTCATTAAAGATATCCACACCTCCAGGCTAGTTGCTCAGCATAATGCATCCGAGATTATCCAAGTGCAACCAACTCTGGGCAAGACCTCAATCCAAATTGTAACTTGCTACATATCCCCCACCATGCCCCAGGATTCCCACTCCTCATTCCTTGATACACTGGAAATTATTAGGGTAAAACCCAACACCCTAATAATGGGTGATTTCAACTACCCCACCATTAACTGTGAAAACTACTCATGTATCAACTCTTTTGTTCAACATTTTTTGGAATTCATAAATTCCAACACCTCGGATCAACTTATCCCCACCCCCACCAGAGGCAGCAGTATCCTAGACCTGGTCATTACCAACTTGGGCGACCGGTGTTCCACACCAGAGGTAAATTCCTCGTTGGTCAGATCTGACCACAAGCTAATCAGCCTAGACATCCATATCCCACCCCACCCCCCCATTAAGGAAACCACCATATAATATTTCTCCAAAGCCAAGTTTACACTTCTTAAGACAGAAGTGGCAAACTTCACAACACCCATGTAGACGGACAATAGAGGTACGACTGCTGAATCCTACACAAATGCACTTTATAAGCACTTACAAAAAAAGGAAGCCAATCTGGTGGTCCCCTGCCATGAACAAACTCTACAACAGAAGAAAGAAACTGTTGCACAAAAGAGTAAAGTCCCATGACTGTAAGAACTCCCTGGTCAGTCTCAGTAAGAAGCAGAGATTTCTCATAAAATCCTCCATAGCTAGATATGAAAACAAAATCACCACTGATTCTAAAGACAACCACAAAGCATTCTATAGCTATGTCAAAAGTCTCAATGGCAACACTCAGATCTGCTCTGAGTTACAGCACAATGGCACTAAATATACAGAACCAACTGATATTGCCAACATCCTGGCAGATAGTTTCAGTGCTAACTGTACCCACTTCACCCCCTAAAGGGCCCATTTCTTTACCAGAAGAATGCAAATTCCTGTAATCATGGCTACACAGGTAAAAAACACACTCTCCAAAGCCAAGAACACAGCATTCATGGGACCTGACAACATCCCCGGCTGCATTCTACATGAACTACAGAATGAACTGGCACCCCACCTAAGCACCATGTTCATTCATAGCCTCACTTCAGGCTTTATGCCCACTGAATGGCTAACAGTGATGCTTATTCCACTCCAACAAAGGGGGAACCCACCTCGGACCCCAGGAACTACCACCCCATTAGCCTAACAAGCCTGGTCTGCAAGGCCATGAAACATATCATCATGGAACTTATAAACAAAGACATTGGTACTCTCCAAACTCTGGACCCCACCCAGTTCGGGTTTCTAAAAGGCAGATCATGTCTCCTAAACCTGATTGACTTCTTTAAGCAGTCACCAAAGCTGTAGACGAGGGTAAGGTGGTTCACACAGCCTATCTAGATCTCGCCAAGGCTTTTGATACAATGCCCCACTCTGGAATTATAGATAAGCTCACCAAACTAGGCATAAATCCCTGTGTTACAAGATGGGTTGCCAACTGGCTCACTGACAGAACCCACACTGTGAAAGTAACAGACTCCAAATCCAACTTCAGACCAGTGACAAGTGGAGTACCCCAGGGTTCAGTCCTGAGTCCTCTCCTGTTTGGTTTCTACTTTTCTGAAGTACAGGCTAACACAGAAGGTCTTTTGCTAATGAATTTCACAGATGACTGCAAACTAGGAGCCATAATTGAAACTCCTAATGATGTGGACATCCTACAAAAGGGCCTCACTGAAACAGATGCCTGGTGTCAAAGCCATGGCCTCAAGCTCAATGCCAAAAAGTGCATTGCCATCCCCTTTGGTAAAAACTCTGTACCCATGAGCTACCACATAGGTGGTAGTCTACTTAACACCAAAAGTGTGATAAGAGACCTTGGGGCACAGGTGGAGAGTAGTCTCTCCTTTGATAATCATGTCACCACAGTAGTCAGGAAATCCTTCTATGTGGCATACATCATCACAAAAGGTTTCTCATCCAGGAAAAAAAGAGGTCATTGTTCCCCTCTACTCATCACTCATTAGACCCCTTATAGAGTACAATGCTCCTTTTGGTATATACCTCACAAGACATCTACAACAACTGGAAAGGCCACAGAAATAACTTGCAAAGAGGATTGCTAGCCTCAAACAGATGCCCTACACAGACAGTCTCAAAAAACTCCAGCTTTACTCCATCACATATCGCCTACTCAGAGACAATCTCTGCCTAACATACAAAGCTATGTCAAACCCAGAGCTGTTGGACATGCTACACTTAAAGAAATCCCAATCCCTCCAAGCTACATGCTCTAGGGACATAAACCTTGTCACCACAATAAACAGAACATGCTGGAGGGATAGATTCCTGTCCCAGAGACTTTCCATACTGTGGAACAAACTACCTACATACATCAAACAAAGCTCCTCATTAGCACTCTTCAAGAAAAATCTTGATGACTGGATGGGAAATAGGAAATTTACCCCAAGGATCACCTCTGTGGCTCTGCTCAACAGGGGCACAGGAAAATAATTTTCTTGGGTGGTGAAAGCCAGGGTACATTTTTGGCTAGGCTTGTATAAGCCCTAGGGCCAATAGCCTAGTACCTGCCTATGAACATGTGAACCTAAGTACCTATTTCCAAGGTTGGGGGATTCTTTTCTGCTTTATTTGCTGATTAACCAAAGCAGTTATAGTTACAGTTGCTATATTTGTAAGTAACAAGGACTGGGTTTACAGCCTGAGACTCCCAGTACTTTTTTCTTCATATCAGCTTTCTGACCTCACTTGCACTGCCTTTTGGGCAATTCAAAGATATATGGACAGTCTTAGTCTAGTGTAGAAGATGAATAGAAGACCTTTCTGGGAATCCAGGTATACAATTTGAGGAACACTATTTAACGTTATGTAAATGGAATGACTCAAAGCACTGCACTGTACTTAGTATCCTACAGGCTGCTAAGAGGTGACCTGTGTCTGGCATACAAGGTATCCTCTGACCAATTACTGATGGAACAAAAAACAGATAAGGCAGCCAAGCACAGCTAAAAACATCTATTTATTAAAAAGTAAGCGCTTTTGTGCAGACACTGTGCACTTCATCAGACCACATAAGACTAAAAGCAAAGCTATTGAAATAATACATTTAATAAAGCATTAATTAAAATATCAGCATCAATAAATTAAAGCATGAGCCTTCACTACAGGCTTTAAAGGTATACACCCATTTAAACCTTGTGCCCTATGTGCTAAAAACCTAACAATCCATTTAATCTCAGCTAATTCTGACTTATTGTTAAGATCTCCCCCTCTTTTATCTGCAGCGCTCAACTGCAAGGCAGAAAAAATAAAATTATGCCCATTACTCTCTTGCACATGTTTATATAATGCACTAGTGGGATCTTTATTCTGTATATATCCCAAATGTTCCAAAATACATTATTTAAAGGGATGAACAAATTTCCCTATGTAAAAACACATACAATCATTGCACCAGGCCAGATACACCAAACAAGAACTGGTAAAATCTGCATAAAAATTGGTAATAAACTTATAGCCATTAGTGGGTTGCACAAAAACTTTTTCATCTGAAATAAATCTACATGCACTACAGACCCTACATGGGTATGTACCCATCCTATCTGACATTTTAACATTTTTATTCAGGTGGTTGCTATAACACAATTGCATTTTTAATTATCGATTATTCTTAAAACTAAATAAAGGATAGGGGCCAACTAACCACTTAAAATCATCAGCCAATAATACTGGACAATTCTTATGAATTATACCATATACCCTGTTATATCATTTGTATAGGTTAGCACAACCCTATTGATATTGGAAACAAACAGGCCTCCAACAAATATTACTATTATTAACATTATTGACCACTTGCTACCTGAATAAAAAGGCTTAGCCCTATCTCTTTGTGCAACAATGAGATCACCCATGTACAAAGCAACCTCTTCATTGGAATAACCCCTAGCCCTAAAATCATCTTGTGATTGATACACAGCCTGAACAAATGATTCATCATTGGTGTGTAGCCTAGACATCCTATATGCCTGGCCCTTAATCACATTATGAAATATATGGCCAGGATGCATACTGGTCCGGTGCAAAAGACTGTTTCTATGACAAGGTTTTCTAAACAACATAGTCCCTATAGAGCCTGCAGGTGCCTTAATGACTTGTACATTCAAAATATCCATCCTTTCATAAGCTATATGTTTAGTGAACTTCAAACAATAAGTAGTTTTATTCAAATACATCATGAAATTATCCAGTTCATACATGGAACCTCCCCATAAAAGAAAGATGTCATCCACAAACCTTTTATATAACTTAATATAGGAACTAAATGTATTTGGACCAAGCACAAACTCTTCTTCCCGTGTGTCATCACAAGATTGGTCTATCTATTGGCGCACACCGTGCCCATAGAACACCAATCTTCTGCCAATAAATATGATCATTAAACATAAAAATATTGTTTTCAAGAATTAATTACAGTGAAAAAGAAATCAAGATCAACATATCTGATGATTAAGAACTGTATCTCAACAAAACCAACCTAATAGCATCTATACCCATAGAATTAGGGAAAACTGTAAATAATGTTGACACATCTAGTGTAACAAACCAAAACTTAGAAATATCCATATGACCCACAACTTCATACAAACCTCTTAAGAAATGCTCAGTTTCCTTAAGCACAGATGGGATTTTATCCACCACTGGTCCCAATTTATGCTGCACAAAAATAGATAAGGGCTCAGTCAACCAGCCTTTACCAGACACTATAGTCTAAACGAAGGCTTGTGGAGACCATTATGAATTTTGGGGAGGCTATAAATATAAGGTATTAGATGAAAATCAACACCAAAATATGTAAATAAATCATAGTCAATCATCCTACACATTAAGGCATCATATAAATCATTATAGACTCTTTTAATCATTTTATCAACATCTGCTTGTGTAATAACCACAAATGTTGATTGATGAGTAAACATTTCAATCATACTCTCATTGTAGAATGCACTATCAAGTACTACAACTGCTCCACCCTTGTCAGCAGGATGGTCTGTGTAGAGTCATTACTGTTCAGTTCATCAAGCACTCTTCTTTCATCCAGCCTCAAATTGCAGAATCTCTTATGCAATTTAAAACCATCCAACTCCATTAGGTCTATTTCACATATTTTAAGAAAAGACTCAAGTGAGGGAGTTAAAGCAGGAGAAAACAAACTTGGTTTCTTAAATTAAGCAACACGAATAGGCCCATCAACATTAATATTAGCATATATTTTAGTCAACATTATATTCCTTGCATAGCGCCGAATATCCAATTCAATATCACTATAAACAGAGGAACTTGACGGAACAAAGGACAGACCCTTATTTAAGAGTCTTACTTGCGCTTGTGTTAAAGTCAGTGATGAAAGGTTAACTACCAGTGTCTCTCCTGCTTTAACTCCCTCGCTTCGGGTTGATCACTGGTGTCATCGTAAATGCTACAAATAATTACAAAGGCCAATGCTGCCATGCAGCTTTACAGATATATCATATGAATCACAAGAGAGAGGAGTAAGGATGATAATAGGAAATGTTGTCCATAGAACATATACATCAACAAGGAAAATACTAATCAGCGCAAAAAGTATCTGAGCAGGCATCAAGAGATTCATTTGACAGTAGACAAAAATAAGTTGTTGTCTTAGTAAGATGTTTTACCTATCCATATGTCAGAGAAAATGAGCAGAGTCAGTTGCCCAAGCAGTCTTATCTGCAATCAAAATCTATTTTGATGTTTTCATTTTTCCTATATTTTTTTTTTTGTTTTCCCACAGATGACCATCAGCTGATCCAGTGCCTCTCCTTATCCATTGGTTCTTTAAACCTGTGTGTGCTCCCTAAAACTTTTTGCAAGTGCTGAAGCCTGAGTGATCAAATTAATAAGCCAGTGAGGAGACTACAGAATCTTAAGGTAGCATCACTGCTGGGGGAGTATTTTACCTTAGGAAATACCTTCTTCCCCTACATATGTATATTCTGTCCAAGGAACTGGTGTGCAATTGTCTCTGTGACATGGATCCTACATGTCTGTGTATGAGCAGACCCATGCTCTACCCAGCTTGAAGACAACACCCTCTGTCAAGCAACCGCAGTCTTCACCAGGTGTCAATCAAGGAGTTGTTTATGCAGGAGGCCCTCTCCTCCTCACTACCTCCCTCCAGGATGAGGGAGCTGACATTAGCCACTCAGTAACAAATCAAACCCACCCCTCTGTCCAGCCTTTGCAGCACTTGAGCTTCTAATTAAACTCGGGTCATCTAGGTTAAATAGTTTTATGACTCTGCACCAATCATATGGGCTATTTTTCTATGTTTTGAGAAATGAAATCACATGACCTTTGCAGCAGCGCAGTGGATGCCATCTAGTTCAAGTGAAGATTAGAGATATGATTATTTCTTATCCTTCTTAAAGAATAATGCATCTCAGTAATGCTTAGGTTGCATAGAGGAGTAAAGCACTGATCTGTGAGTAATGTGCAAGGATATCAGGCCACAGACACTGATGTAATGCCAGATATAATCCATAGAGGAAAACATGACATTCGTAGACATACTTCACTTGAAAGACAATAAAAGTGCCACTGAGTTACCCAAAGTGAGAACCACAGTTTTCAGGGAATACCCTAGTACTTTAACATATTACAGAAAACACAAAGAGAGGACTGGTCCGTAGTCAGAATGATCTTCATGAGGGTTATTCAGATATTTCCCTGTAAGGTAAAATAAAATCGAATGCATTGTTACTACATTACATCACGTACTGAATAAAAGTTACAAGTTACTACTGTACACCTGTACCAGCTCCCCCAGTAATGTTCATATGGAACAAATGAGAGCTGCTTCTAACACAGACATGACAGCTCTATTACAGTGCCTGCACAGTCAGTAAATCAAATTTCTATTGTCCTTCTTAAAGAGAATTGTCAGCATTTTCAGCTTGGCTTCTTTGTAGGTGGTAGGGCTTCTAGTGTTAGGTACTCTTCCTTATCAGGTAAAGCAAACAATTTCTAGAAGCATTCAAATGCTGTGAAGTAAAGGATGCAGACACTAGTGCAGTGCATGTTTAATAAGTGAACGAGTGACTATACTACATCCCCAGTAGCAGCACTGCAACAAATTAGCAATGGATAAGGAAGCAACAGAGACTCTGCACAGTAGTGGTAACTAATGACCACCCAATGTTCTTCATACAGTATTTGTCACAACTCTGTGTGCATCATCGATCATTCTAAACAATCACAGTATCTCAGGCTATTCACACAAGAAAAACATTGAATCTTTCCACAAAAATATATACTTAAGCCACAAAAGGCCACACTTTTATATATGTCTCCTAAAATTGAAGTTAACAAATTAGAATGAGAAAAACTGCAATAAAGAAAAAATAAAGAATAGATAAAGAAAAAAAGAAAATCCCAAATACAACTAGCTAGTTGGAAAATTACACCACCAGCAAGATGCATTTCATTCTATGATTCTAGATATCAACATCAGATAGTGGTAAACTAACTTAAAATATTGCTGAAAACTAAAACTGGAGTGCATGGGTCAACTTCAAGATACTTATCTTCAGCACCCTGAGAAATGCAAAATCTTGCATGAATGAACCTGTGCTCTGGATTATTTCACTTGCTCTAAAGTAAAACAATCTTCTTGTTATTTTATATTACGTCATCAGGAGTATGAGAGACATAGTCCACCACAGAAGATAAGCTCCCTGAAAATATACTATAACTGGGTTTGAGCAAGTTCTAATTTTTGTAACACTACTAAAAAAATCAGCCATTTATTTTCTCACTTTTGACTGTAAATCATTAGTCATGTAGGCATAATATAATGTTTTGGACGTTAATTCTCATCTGAATATTAAAATGGCATCTCAAAATTAAATTACACTATCACAAATATAAAAAAAATAGCTCACAATAGTAGAAACCCACCTAGAAAACATCCATCTATCCACAACCCCTTTTTCCATTTTTGCACATGGGGTCGGGGTATCATTTCAACAGTGACTATCATCTAGAGACAAGGTTTACACCACTGGGTGACTAGCCCTGTTGTGGTAATTCTTCCACACTACAAACTTGCACGCACACTCACACCTATGGCCAGTTTAGAGTATCCAATCCTCCTACTGCATGTCTTTGGAATGTGGGAGGAAACCCGCACAAACGCATCCCATTCATAAAAATCTATGGAAAATAGAGTAAGCCCTATTCACTAGCCAACTTAAGGAATTACTATAGTGCACAAAAATAGATAAAAATAGATAATGAAATGTACAGAGGTATTTTGTATGACACATGAAATATCGAGCATAGTAGGGAATAGAGAATTTGACCTCACTATTCATCATAAAGCTTGTTCTTTCAACTGATAGTACAACACATTATTTTGGACATTTACTCATATGGTAAAATTTAGTATGACATTCAGCGTTCTCACATGCTGGCATGCAACAGATAGATTTTAGCAATAATGAATGACAATGAATGACAGGGTGTGGATAATTCTGGGTTTACCACAGATCACAGTGCTGAAGCCTGAGTGATCAAATTAATAAGCCAGCCATAGGTAAACCAGCATTACCTACACACAGGAGTAGGAAGGACATTGCTACTGTACAATGCTGTTATTAAAGAAAGAAATTACTTAACATTTTAAATAATGACATTGTAGTTTGGAAATTCTTCCTCCTGCAATGTTTTTTGACTGTGTTTAACAGCTAGGGTATGGCTTTGTAATCTGAAATGCATGTCACAGTGTATGTGACACATGTATACCATATTGCGTTTAATGTAGTTTTGTATTTTTTTAAGGAGTCAGGAGTGCACATCTGTCCTGCTCCCTATGTGTGGATGACTTTCAGTGGTGAGTCTAAAGTAATTTTTAAAACTTTTTGTAGCAGGATGGAAGACAATCTCCCTCTTCCACATTGTTGGTTACTCCGTTTCTTTATCTCTGCTTGGCAGATGGAGAATATTTTTAACAGCCAAAGCCTCCAGACTTGATCATAGGTTCACATGTACATACTATGCTAGCTGCCATTTTAAGCCATTTACGCCTAGCCAATTTCCCTTTGGGTGTTTGAATTAACCAGTACTGTTCAGTGTTAGGTTGGCCTTACCTATCCCATGGTTGATAATTGTATGTTACCCCGTGTGAATAACTGGATTTCATATAAGTAATGCTACATTTACCATGGGCATATTGAGTGATCCATCCAATCAGCATGTACATTTATATATATTATGATTTATCTGTTTGCTTAATGCTTTACAAAATAACAGTAGCACTCACAGAATCAAGTAAAATACGTAATTTTCTAAGAGAAAACTGATTCAGTACACACAAAGCCAAGCATATTGTAGTTGTCTTTTAGATATTCTGTCAGCATTCACAGACCCAAGAAGGTATATAGTACTTTCTTTATAAAGACATTCCTGGGGATTCAATAAACTCCATGTAGGCTTAGCACAAATCCTACACGGAGTTTACATGTTTGTTTGGTGAGCAGCAGAGCTAATTACATATTCATAGGCCTCTATCAAATTAACACACCCAAAGAAGCCGAATCTGCTTTCTATAAAGCTTTCAATGAAACTCCAAACAAACGACTTGCCAAATCTTCATACTTTACCTTAAAAATTATTACATACTTTGTCTCTTGTGCGACTATCATACCAGTAAATTTCTAAATAAAACTACTTGCTTTTCAAATCTCTGCTGTCCATTGCAACATTCCAAATGACCCGAGAACCTCAAGAAGTCATTCAAACAACGTGACCTCTAACCTCTATATCTAACACACTCCTGGAAATCTAATGTACATGCTCTAAAAGATTCTTATGATTCACATCCAGACAGATCAAATATAATAGTTGCATTTATTTGCTTTTTTCTTATGTCAATGCAAAAATGGCAGAGAATTAAATTTGGTGAAAAAGCTTACTGCTCTTCAATGTAAGCAAGATGATTCAAACTCAAAAAATGTGTTTGTTTGAATGAATTTCTAGGACTTGTACTTCAATGCTTAAACACAAAATGCATCTAAGACTAACATTCTGCACTCTGTCATTTAGACCATCTTACTTCTGTTCTTGTCTATGCCACTTTAGCTGCCTCATAACACATTAGTGAACAGGGTTTCTTGCAAATAGATTTTTTTTTTGGAAGACATATATATATATATGGAAATTTACTTCTTGTGTAATTAAAATGATTTTGCAATATATCTGGCATATGCAGCATTCTATATAATGAAAAGAAGTCATATATTCTGCAGTAAAAACTGAATATAGTGCAAAATGTCAGGCCCTGGCAACTAAATGTCTATGAAACTGAATTTAGTCCCTCTGTATAAAAGACCAGATTTTGAATTCCCTCTGAGAATTAATAACAACACTATTTGGTAGTTATAACAGGATAGGTACATAGGTTCATAAGTTGGTACTAGGCTATCAGCCCTAGGGCCTATACAAGCCTAGCCATAACAATTCCCTGGCTATTTCTTCCCACACTATTTACTTCCCTGGACCCCTGTCTAGCAGGGCGACTGACATGATCCCCGGGGTGAATTTCCTTTCTCCCATCCAATCGTCAAGGTTCCTTTTGAAGAGGGCCAAAGAGGCACTCTGCTTGACATGTATGGGTAATCTATTCCAGAGTCTCGGGAGTCTCTGGGTCAGGAACCTATCCCTCCAGCATGTTTTGTTTATTGTGATGACAAGGTTTAGATCCCTGGAGTGCGTGGCTCTGAGGGATTGGGATTTCTTTAAGTGTAGCATGTCCAACAGCTTTGGGTTTGACATGGCCTTGTATGTTAAGCAAAGATTGCCTCTGAGTAGACAATATGCGACAGAGTATAGCTGGAGTTTTTTAAGGCAGTCAGCATAGGGCATCTGCTTTAGGCCTGTGATTCTTTTTGTGAGGTATTTCTGTGGCCTTTCCAGTTGTTGCAGATGTCTTGAGAGGTACATACCAAACAGGGCATTGTATTCTACAATGGGTCTAATGAGGGATGAGTACAGTGGGACAATAACCTCCTTTTTTCTGGATGAAAAGCCCTTAGTGATGAGGTGTGCCACATAGAAGGATTTCCTGACTGTTGTGGTGATGTGGTTATCGAAGGTGAGTCCGCTGTACACCTGTGTCCCTAAGTCTCTTATCACACTTTTGGAGTTTAGTGTACTGCCACCTATATGGTAATTCACGGATACATGTTTTTTCCCAAAGGGGATAACTATACATTTCTTGGCACTGAGCTTGAGCCCATGGCTCTGGCACCAAGCATCTGTTTCTGTAAGGCCCTTTTGTAGAGTATCCAAATCATTTGGGGATTCAATAATGGCTCCCAGTTTGCAGTCATCTGCAAACTTTGTTATCCAGTGTCCCTTAGTGTTGGCTTGTACTTCAGAGAAGTAGATTCCAAACAAGAGAGGTCCCAGGACTGAACCTTGAGGTACTCCACTTGTCATTTGTCTGGAGCTGGATTTGGAGTCTGCTACTTTTACAGTGTGGGTTCTATCAGTAAGCCAGTTCGCAGCCCATTGGGTGATGTAGGGATTAATGCCCAGCTTAGTAAGTTTTATCTATGATTCCAGAGTGGGGAATGGTGTCAAAGGCCTTGGCAAGGTCTAGATAGGCTGTGTGGACCACCTCACCCTTGTCCATGGCTCTGGATACTTAGCTACACAATGGTTCTAATACTGAAATTTTACTCTTAGTGATTTAAATGCAAGGTAACACTTAATTTGACTAAACCTCTTTGACTGCTTCAGACCATGGTAATTGAGCTTGGCATGTCACAACCGAAAAAAAAAAATGTTTATTTATTTTACAAATATAAAAATGTTTGCTTTCAATTTAGCAGTACTTTAGTAAGGATATATTTTAGAGTAACACAGGTTTTGTATTTTAAGCAAAGTCATAATAACCTCAATGGAAAACGAGCAGAATATACCATGTAAGACTATGACATTAAAATAACTGTGCAGGCCTGTGTAAACATGACAGCATTACAAAGAAATTTGGAATTACCTATCTCAAGTTTGAGGTCAATATTGTTATAAACACAGTTTACTCCATATTGGAAGAGAGAAGGCATGTAAAGCGATGACCTAGATGACTGAAAATGGATTACATGATAAAGGTAGCCAGTCTCTATGCTTCCTAAAAATGAGATATGGCTAAGACTTTTTAAAGAGCTCTGTTAGAATCTATGTTTATTTCTCTTCTTATTACATTGATTTTGAGCTTTTAAGATCTAACTGGCTTCAGATACTTATTAATACTTTGAAAATATCCTATAGCTGACATTATAGTAAAACAAATATTCAAATTTTTATGCTGAAAATTTTATAATTTCTATGTGTCAGTTACCACTCTGTCAAATTTGCTTTTAACTTCAGTTAAGATGTGCAAACCAATAACTGAAAACTTCTTCTTTATAACTGTTTTGAATGATTACTGATGTTCTACTCACTGTTCTCTATTATCAATGGAAGAATATTATTATACAAAGATATGTGGTTAGCAAAAGTCAATTAATTTGCCTGTCTATAGGAGTGAAGTAACACTTTAGTGAATCTGTACTGTGAGTGGATGTTTGCTTGTAGTCTGTTGATATTTGGGGTTATAAAATGACATTGTATTATAGTTTTTTGTGGCTTAAATAAGAACTACTCAAATAAGAATATGTATGAAATATTCAAATTTTCATCTTTTTACTTTCCTCTTTCAGACCAGAGAATTAAGTGGTTAGGCACGGGAGGAGTTCTGAAGGAGTCTGATCTCACCATACTAATTAGAAAATGTATCATACAATTTCATTCTACCTACTAAACTTAAAACAATGATCTGTCAAAATCTTAACTGTAATTATTCACCAGAAATTAGAGAAAACTAGATAAGTATTGATTCATGTAATATAAATGGCCTTCATGATAAAAAAAGGAAGAACTTACTCATGCACTTAATATTTCAAGCTAAATCAATGCTCCCTTTCCTTCAAGAAACCCATATGATAAAGCAACAATGGGACAAGGATACAAATAAAAATTGGATACAACAAATTGTTGTGACAGGGGATAACACAGTTTCAAAAGGTACTACTATTTTAGTTAAAAATCCTTTCAAGGTACTATTTTGAATTATAGCACGGACCTCAATGGAAAATGGTGTTATTTCACTTGCTCCTACCCTTCATATAATAAACCATTACTCTTCCACAACGTTTATGGTCCATGTATGAACCAACACATTTTCATATATGAGATTTATAATCTGTTAATGAGGTTCCCAGAACATCTTTATATTTTAAGTGGAGACTGGAATGTGCTAATCAACCCAACAAAAAATAGAGCCAACAAAAATAACAAACCATCTCAAGTCACCTCAGGTTTAGTAGAATTAATAACTGATTTTAACCTGATAAATTCCTATGATATGCATAAGGCTGACAAAAAATTAGTAATTTTAATATTACTTTGCATATCATAAATCATGGTCAAGGATTGTTTTTTTTTTAATTTCTGAATACCTAGCAAGGTATGAAATCTAGTATAACATTGAACCCAGATCTTTCTCTGACCACTCTAAAATCTCTACTGCAATAAATAACTATAAACTAAATCATACTAATCAAAACTTCTCAAAATGGTCCCTAAGTCCAAATTTAATTGAAAAAAGAGGTTATACAAGAGATTCCAAACATCCTCTGTCAGAAAAAAATCACAAAATCTGACATACCCTATGATGTTCAATGGGAAGCAGGCAACAAGCAGCAATAGCCATAATCAGAGGTATATTGATTCAAAAGGCAGCACTATATAAAACACACACACACAAAAAGAAACTTGGAAATTAAATTAAAGCTAGTGGAAGGGAAGTTTCAATCAAATTACTCCATAGAACTAGAAAATACCATGACCAACCTGCAGAAACAAATTTACTCCTTACAAACACAGCAATACTCAATCACTGAGCTAAAACTATTATATAAATATGCAGAATGGGCCCAAACATCTTCAAAAAACCTAACAATGCTAATTAACATAAAATGCTCCCCCCAAAATAACTGAAATTATTATTAAATACAAAGACAAAACTTTAAATACAGATCTTGATATCATTGAAGCCTTTGAAGAGATTTATAAGGATGTATATGGTCCACAAAAGCAACTCCAAAAAAAAAATATCAAGAACTCCCAAAAGATTTAAAATTCCCACTTCTAACTGAAATACAAAGCAATACTCTTAAAGATCCTCTTGCATTAGATAAAGTTAAATCAGCAATTGACAAATTGAAACCAAGCAAGGCTCCTGGGCCGGACGGCTTTATAGTGGAATTCTATAAGAAATTTATCCAGTTAATATCATCCATTCTGCTAAAAGTTTATAACTATATTATTAGATTTGATATCTCTGACCCATATATTAATAACTCAAAAACCATTCCTATCCACAAGCCCAATTCTGATATTTCAAATCCTTACAATTATAGACCTATTGCTCTCATTAATATTAACATTAAAATATTATCCTCGATATTAGCAAATAGAATTAAAAAAGTATTATCACACATATTTTCTGAACAATTGGGCTTCATGAGTCATAGACAGGTATGACATAATATGCTTACTATAGACTTATTAATTCAGCTGTTGCCAAAGGACAGATACCCAAGGTATGCATTGTGATTAGACACAACCAAAGTCTTTGAAAAACTCAAGTTAAACTTTCTTTTCAAAATGCTACAGCAATTCAATATTCCAAGGAATTTATAGATATGATTAAAATGCTTTGTAAAATGCATCTACAACACTTTATATCAACAAAATGCAATCAAAACCGATTAAAATTATCAGTGGAACAAGAGAGGTATGTCTCCTTTCCCCTTATTTGTTCAGTCCCTACATAGAACCTTTAATGCTCCTAATAACTCAAAGAACTTTCCACCATACCCTGCAACTTTCAAATGTGCAAGTAAAATTCACGGCCTTTGCTGATGATTTAAATATTTATTTTTAATTACCAAACACTGACTTAGAGAAAATTCTAAATTCTATTGAAAAGTTTACAAAAGTAACATGTTATGAAATAAAACCAACAAAATTTATTTTCCCACTAAACCCCTTGGAATCAAAAAGTTTTATTTTATAGAAACAGATATAAAAGTTAACTATTCTTTTAAATACTTGGGGATCCAATTTAAACACATTCATGAAGAATTGTTAAATGACAATATATATAAAACATGATAAAATATTTCCAGATGGAAGAATATAAAAATCTCCTGTCATCCAGATCAGCTATTATAGAATTCTTGGAAGTATATTCATTTTTATATCAACTAAATACTATCAACTTAAACATCCCAAATAAGTTTTTCTCTAAAATGAAAACAGAACTTACAATATGTATATGGTATTCAAAATCTGCAAGAATAAGCTATGGCAAACTTATCTTATCTAAAGAAAAGGGGGGACTTGGATTACCAGATTTTCAACTTTATCATGACATTATAAGTGCTAGCCAAATCTTTCAAATAGCTAATTATGATCCCTCAGTCCATGAATGTTATCCACTATGGGTCAAAATGTATTATCATATAAATTCGTCAAAACCAATCCTAGAGAAATTCCCTTTATTAGTCAAAGAAACATCAAAAACAATCAAAATGCATCCCTTAATTAAAAATAAAATAAAAATATTTCAAAAATTGATATCATCCCTGCACCATGAGAATACACTTGATCTTTTACAACATATTCACCTTAATCCAAATTTAAAATTAAACAACTACATGCTGGATCTAAACCAATACCCCCAAATAAAAAATATCACAGTTTGGGAAATTTACCAATTAAGAGAACATAAGATGGCGAATATTAGAGATAGTTTGGGGGCAAACAAAAATATGACATAATACTTAGACAACATTCTTCTAATTAATACTAAACTCTCAAACTTAAAGATTAATCAACAAGATGTTAACATAACTCAAACAATCCTAAAAACTCTACTATATAAATCCAAAATGTTATCAAATGCTTACAAGGAAATATCAAAAATGAAATTCCAGAATTCACTCCTATTCTCAAATTACTGGTATGAGAGAACTAACCATATTTATTTACCAGGCTGTGGAGTGGTGATTCATCACTGGGACAAAGCAGAAATTCCCTAAGACTCCAAGAGCAGAATAAGTTATTTCTTACATTTATTTCATTGAATTACACTTCTTTAATGCTTACAGTTGTGCTATACACCTAATATGCTACATTTTGCACTGTTATAAAGCTTCTGTTTACTGTTTCACTGCATTTGTGTGCTGTTTTGTACTGCTTTAACTGTATTTTTTATTGCTAGATAGTGTTTCATTACTGTAATGGCACTTTTACCCGTAAACTACTTTTTCAGACTAAGAGTTGTATTTTCTGTTTGTGAGTGCTCTATCTGTGCTTTTCTGTGAATTTTTGTGAGGTTTCTGTGTTCTAGGCAGAAAGCATAATCTGGATAGAGGCCTGCTGTTTGTTTGTTCTGATTTCCTGCTAAGGAGTGTATCGTATAACCGACTTGTTTGCAGTTAAAAACATTCTCTAGAGTCTTTTTACTCCTTTATCTGTTTAAAACTTTCATTTAGTGGCTCACCACTGTTTTTTTGCTGGGATAAACATTTCTGTAGTGTTTTCTGCCTAATAGTGTAGCTAGTAGCTGTAATAGAGTTAATTACTGTAATTGCATTTTTATTGAATTACTAAACTGTAAACTGCTTTTTCATACCGAGAGTTGTATTTTCTATTTCTAAGTGCTCTATCTGTGCTTTTCTGTGCATTTATTGTAAGGTTTCTGTGTTCTGGTCAGGTAGCATATTATGGATAGAGGCCTGCTGTTATCCAGGCGTGGTTGTTTTGTGTGTTTCTGGCGACCATCTTCTGCTGATAGTGTCTTGTCTTCTCTGTTAGTGAGAGTAACAGGGTTTCCTGACCTTCTCTAGCACGAGTGATTGGTTGAAAGAGCAGGGGCTAGCAGGACTGGGTTGTAATTCGAGCTTCTAGATTCTTCCATCCTTTCTGGTATTTAAACCCTGTGTCTGTGGGGTCTGTGCTTGTATTTACCAGGCTGTGGAGTGATGATTCATCACTGGGACAAAGCAGAAATTCCCTAAGACACCAAGAGCAGAATAAGTTATTTCTTACATTTATTTCATTGAATTGAACTTCTTTAACACTTATAATTGTGCTATGCAGCTAATATATTACATTTTGCACTGTTATAAAGCTTTTTTTACAGTTTCACTGCATTTGTGCATTGTTTTATACTGTTTTAACTGTATTTTTCATTGCTAGATAGTGTTTCATTACTGTAATTGCATTTTTACTGACTTACTTAACCGTAAACTGCTTTTTCATACTAAGAGTTGTGTTTTCTGTTTGTGAGTGCTCTATCTGTGCATTTTTTGTGAGGTTTCTGAGTTCTATGCAGGTAGCATAGTCTGGATAGAGGCCTGCTGTTTGTTTGTTCTGATTTGCTGCCAAGGTGTGTATCATATAACAGACTTGTTTGCAGTTAAAAGCATTCTCTAAAGTCTCCTTGCTCCTTTATCTGTTTAAAAATTTCATTTATTGGCTCACTGCTATTTTTTTGTTCTGATAATTCTTTCTGTAGTGTTTTCTGCCTAATAGTGTAGCTAGTAGCTGTAATAGTTTCACACACACCCCTCTGTATTGGTGTCTTGTTCTTATACTTGGTGGCGTGGCAGTTGTCTGCCTCTACTGTGAATTTCACATGGGACACTCCTCCCAGTCTAGTGTCATTAGCTTGTTCTACCTAATGCAGAAAGAACATTTGAGAAGGCCAACCCACTTAGGTTCTTAACCTTGAATTATATTCTGTTTCTGCTTTCTCCCTTTCCACATTACTAGAAAACAAAAACTTTGCTAGAATCTCGTTGCGTTCTGAGTGTGCTACTCAGCTGATAAGTATATTTTTGGCACTTTTTAACTGTTCAGAGTTGAATAAAACAATAATTGAATTGTATGAGAAAAAGCTCATAATGGTCAAAATGAAAACACTTGCGAGAACTCTACATGATTTTAAAAACAACCATGTGTTTACATGGCCTAGGAACCAAGAGGTGGCATCCAATGTGGGACCTGCCCATATGGAAGTGACATCAGCAAGTGCACAGGTGCTTAAAAGCAGCTTCGATATTTTGCCTTTTTGTTCTTTTACGTTTGATCAAGACACATTCAAAAGAATGCATTCGATCACGTAATAGGAACTCATTGGAGATTATAACCAAAGATTTGTTTCAGTATTTTTGCGTAGAGTACTCCCTTGTTCCAAATTTAACAGGTCTACCCAAGCTACATAAATAACCTTTTAAACCATAATTTTGACCCATTGTGTCTGGCTCAGGCTGTTTCACTGAGCCCATCTCAATCTTTCTAGATAAGCAGTTTAGGATAGCATTAAAAAATCAGAATGTGGTACTGAGGGACTCAATATTTTTACAAGATCTATATTCTGCTTATAGTGCAGGTCTACTAAGGAGTGCCCAGTTGTTGATTACTCTGGATGTGGCATCCCTTTTTACATGTATGCCCAATTGAGAGGGCATTGAAATGGTCAAGAGTTTTTAGATGAAACATGGAGGGTTTGAATTAAGATTTATTAATCTCCTATGTCTCTTATCAGAGGTTGTGCTTGAACACAAAGTTTTCATATTTAACAACACATACTATTGGCAAACAGCAGGAGTGACCATGGGCACGAGTTGTGCAAATAGTTACATGAACATTGTTATGTGTGAATGGGAGTCTGATACCATTTTGCCCTTGATAGGTGATGACGTATGTTATTACCAGCAATTTGTGGATGACCTTTTTCTCATTTGGAAAAAGGATGAGGCTAGCCTTAGAATGATGGTGAAAAGGCTTAATGGAAGTACCACCTTTTTGAGGTTTTCTCACAAGTGTTCACCCAGAAAGGTTGAGTTTTTAGACTTAGAAGTTTCTATGAATGAGGATGGTAGACTGAGTACAAGATTATTTAGAAAATAGTGCTATAGACCATCTTACTTACATAGACAAAGTATGCACCCTCAACATGTTTTTCATAATGTGGTCAAAGGACAGATGATGAGACTATCTAGGGTGAATGTTAGTGATAAGGACTTTCAGGATGCTCTGAGAGGCCTGAAAATGGATTGTTCTCAGGTGGGTGAACTCAGATTAACTTCGAGTAAACCATATTTTTCCTCCCCCATGAGGGTCAGACTAGCTAGGAAGCATAAATATAAGGGCATCCCTTTTTCCATGACATATAGTAGGGACTCTATGAAAATTCAGAATGTGATCAAGCACAATTGGCATATTCTTCAAATGGATAATAAAACAGAGGCTACAGTTGGGTGTACTCCCAACTTTTGCCATAAAAATAAGAAGTCCCTCAAGAGGAGGCTCTGCTATCCCAGACCCCTTTTAGAGGATGGTGGCCTAATGATGGGAATGAGAAGATGTGGAAAATACACATTCTGTTCTTATGTTTAGGAAGATCCCACTTACATCCAGATACAGGTAGGATTGTTTACATCAAGGCTAGAGCCGATTGTAATACCAGAAATATTGTATACGTGGCTCACTGCACGATATGTTCAGTTTTCTATGTAGGAAAAATGAACAGAGGGTTGAGGGAGAGAATCGGGGACCATTTTTACTGTGCATGCAAAGTGTTGGAGTACAGTGCACTTGCAAAACACATCAAGCAGGAGAGTGACCAACATAAATTTGTTTTCCAGGTGTTAGAGTTGTGTTTTGAAAGTATCAGGATGGGGGACTTAGTTAATGAAATGGAAAGGGCGGAACTCAGATGGATCTTTAGATTACCAGCACATCTGGGGCATGGTCTTAATGATTATGTTTCATTGAAACCAGTTCTTAAATCAAGGAAACTGTATAGGTAAAGTTGCAAATGAGATCCCCCTCATATAAATTATTATGCTTTTTTTATACAGATATATGCATGTTTTTCATACATATTTTTGTATCATCACTTTTATTTTTAGATTTATTGGTTTGTGTAACTAAGTCTTTTACTGATTGTATCTTTTTGTGAGGTCTATATATTATTATATGTCTTACATTTTGTTTTAGGAAGATTGTATCTTTAAGTATACTTGAGTCAGTGGTGAATAGTTAATTGACTGATTAATGATGTTTTAAAATATATATAATCTTGTTTACTGTGAGTAATGAGTTGTCTGATGAAGCAATAAGTTATTGTGAATGTGCTTACAACCACGTCTCTGTGATTAAACTTTGGTAATTTTTATTAAGTCTGCCATGTTTCTGTACAAATTTTCATTTTACTAGTCCCGCTCTGCAATAATTGAATTCAGTTCAGAATACAGTTTGAATAAATTGCATTTATTTAAAATGTATTTGCTTTAATATTGCTACACACTCAAGTGTGCTAGCTTGCACTGCACTTGAATTGATTTAGTGCTGTTTTAGCTGCTTTCTGTAAAAAAAAATCTAAGCTTGTTTCCTGCCTTTCTTGTAACTAGTCTAGTCCAGATACAGATTTGCTGTATCCAGGACTGTTTGTAAGCTTCTGCGCCCCCTAAGCCATTCTGTGTTGGAGGGAAGCCTAACTTATCAGTGGGAGTGGTAAGAACTAGGTAGCCTATCTACCACAAGAGGAGTGGTTTCTGGCCCAGAAATTGTAGTTTATTCTCTGTTTGGGCAGTTTTTCCATCTCTTTCAACTTTCTGGTTTAAAAGCCCGCATTTGCACTTGTTTCCTGCTTTTCCTGTAACTAGTCTAGTCCAGATACAGAATTGCTGTATCCAGGACTATTTGTAAGCTTCTGAGCCCCCAAGCCATTCTGTGTTAGAGGCAAGCCTTCTAGCTTATCAGTAGGAGTGGTAAGCACTAGGTAGCCTACCTACCACATAGGTGATTCGATAGTGAGGCACATAGATGTCCCACTCACTAGGTTGAATAAGGAGAAAGTAACAGTCAGCTGCCTGTCATGTGCCAGGATCCACCACATAATGCACACACTCGGGTCCCTCAACAACAGGTACAAATATGACTCTGTCATTGTACATGTGGAGTGTGAATGACCTGAGATGTACCTCCCTGGACTACATGAAAAGAGACACAGAGGAGCTCTCGGATTATGTAGCCCAGGCAGGTATGACCCTAGCCCTGAGCAGCATCGTACCATCAACCAGAACACTACCACACTACAAGCAGAAAATGATTGATTTCAACAATTGGCTAAGTTTCTGGTGTCATTTTAAGGAGATCCTGTATCTGTCTGCCTGGGATAACATGATTGACAGACCTTGATATTTAGCCAGACATGGCCTGCATCTGTAACCCCTGGGCTTTCAGATACTGGCCAAGGCTCTTGCCACTCCTATAGTGCCTTTTTTAGGAGGTGTTCCAAAGACCAAACTACCACTGTAACAGCTTGAAACAAATGCAATCTGAGGGTCATGCTGCTCAATGTTAGAAGTCTAAATCTCAAAATGCACTCACTCAAAGCACTCCTTAAAATGGGGAACATCGACATTTGTGCTGTAACAGAGACCTGGTTCAAGGCAGCAGAAAGCACCTCTACACTAACAGGCTATAACTCATTCCACACCTTTCAGCCCCAGAACTTGGACCAAAGCTCCAAAGGCAGTAGTGTTTCCATATTCATAAAGGATGGGCACACCTCCTGACTGGTAGCCCAACATAACACATCAGAGGTAACTCAGGTTCAGCTAACATTTGGTAAGACAGCGATTCAGGTCGTAGCCTGCTATAGGTCCCCAACCATGTCACAAGACTCACACTCCATGTTCCTAAGCACTCTGGAGAATGATAGGGTCCAACCTAACACTGTCATACTGGGTGACATCAACTACCCCTCCATTAACTGGGAAAACTACTACTATATCAATACACTTGCCCGATGTTTCCTGGAATTCATTAATTCCAATGCCCTGGACCAGCTAATTCTTACCCCCACTAGAGATAGCAACATCCTTGACCTGGTCATTACTAACATAGGCGACCATTGCTCTACACCAATAGTCATCTCCTCACTGGTTAGATCCATCCACAAACTAATCACCTTGGAAATTCACATCCCTTCCCCTGGAAAGATAACCACCATGAAAAATGTCTCCAAAACTAACCTTGGGCTCCTAAAAACATAGGTGGCTAACTTCACAGCACCCATGTAAATGGAGAAAAGTTGCATGACCACCGAATCATGCACTGATGCACTGTAGAAACACGTACACAAATGCATGGATCTTGCCATACCCAATAAAAGCAAGATGCTCTCTTCCAAAAAAAGGAAGCCAATCTGGTGGTCCCCTGCCATAAACAAATTCTACAACAGAAGGATGAAACTGATGCGGAATAAGGTGAAGTCCCAAGACTGGAAAAACTCCCTTATCACCCTCAACAAAAAGTTGAGATCCCTCATCAAATCCTCTAAAGCTAGCTATGAAAACAAAATTGCAGCACATAGTAAAGACAGCCACAAGGCCTTCCATAGTTATAGGTTCATAGGTTCATAGGTTCGTACTAGGCTATCTGCCCTAGGGCATTTATAAGCCTAGCCAGAGTGTGTGTGGCTTTCACCACCCCTTAGGATGAGAATACTATGCCCTTTTAGGGTTTAGTTTACTGTGCCTCTGTCTAGTAGTGACACAGAGATGACCCCCGGGGTAAACCTACGATCTCCCATCCACTCGTCGAGATTTCTCTTGAATAGAGTCAGTGAGGGGCTCTGCCTAACATGGACTTGGATTCTGTTCCAGAGTGTAGGGAGCCTCTGGGTTATGAATCTGTCCCTCCAGCACATCCTATTTATTTCTGTGTTGAGGTTTAAGTCTCTTGTTCTCGTGGCTCTGATGGATTTGGATTTTCTGAGGTGGAGCATGTCCATTAATTCCGGACTGGACATGGCCTTGTATGTCAGGCACAGATCACCTCTGAGTAGGCGGTATGCGACTGAATAGAGCTGGAGTTTTTTCAGTCGGGCAGCATATGACATATGTTTAAGACCCTTTATCCTCTTGGTGAGGAACATTTGGGGTCTTTCCAACTGCTGCAGGTGTCGGGTGAGATACATCCCAACTGGGGCATTGTACTCAATCATTGGCCTGATAAGAGAAGAGTACAGGGGCACAATGACCTCTCTTGATCTAGATGTGAAACCCTTCATGATAAGGTGGGCAATATAGAAGGTCTTCCTAACCACTTTGGCAATGTGAGTGTCAAATGAGAGGTTACTGTCAACCTGGGTCCGTAGGTCCCTGATTACCTCTTCCGTACTTAATGGATTACCATGTGAAGAATCTCCATGGCAATACCCAGAGTTGCTCTGAGCTACTTCACAATGGTACCTCCTATACCGAGCCAATAGATATTGCCAATATAATAGTCAACAGATTCAGTGCCAACTTTACCCCCCCCCCCCAAAGGACCATTCACGATACCAGTAGATTGCCAGGCACCAGTATTACTGCTGCACAGGTTAAAACAGCAATATCCAAGGCAAGGAATACAGCTTCTATGGGACCTGACAATATCCCAGGCTGTGTTCTACATGAACTACAGAGTGAACTGGCACCTCACCTGTGTGCCCTGTTCAATCACAGCCTCACCTCAGGCTTTGTCCCTACCAAATGGCACACCTACAGTCATCCCTCTCCACAAAGGAGTGACTACAGACCCTGGGAACTAATGCCCCATTAGCCTGATGAGTCTGATATGCAAAGCTATGGAACACATCATCATGGACCTAATAAACAAGGATATAGGGAATCTCCAAACTCTGGATCCCACACAGTTTGGTTTTGTGAAGGGTAGATTATGCCTGCTCTACTTGGTCAACTTCTTTGTGTCAGTCTCCAGAGCTGTGGATGAAGGCAAGGTGGTTCATACAGCCTACCTTGATCTAGCCAAGGCCTTTGATACCATTCCCCACTCAGGAATCATAGAAAAACTCACTATGCTAGGCATCAACCCCTATATCACTAGCTGGGTTGCAAACTGGCTCACAGATAAAACCCACAGTGCGAAAGTAGCTGACTCCAAATCAGACTGCTGACCCCAGTCACAAGTGGATTCTCACAGGTTCCGGTCCAGGATCCTCTCCTGTTTGATATCTACTGCTCTGAAGTCCAGGCCAACAGAAAGGGACTCTGGCTGACAAAGGTTTCAAATGCTTGCAAGTTGGGAGCTATTATTAACTCCCCAAATGATGTTGACATGCTACAGAAAGGCCTCACTGAGACCAACGACTGGTGTCAGAACCATGGCTTAAGCTCAATGCCAAAAAATGTGTCATCATCCCCTTTGGGAAAAACCCAGTTCCCTTGAATTACCACATTGATGGTAGTCCACTGAACACAGAAGTTGTTATAAGATATCTGGGAACACAGATTGACAGCAACCTCTCTTTTGACCACCACATTGCCACTGTGGTCAGAAAGTCTGTTTATGTGGCACATCTCATTGCTAAGGGTTTTGCATCCAGGAAGAAAGAGGTCATTGTCTCCCTCTACTCTTCCCTCATTAGGCCAATCATCGAGTACAATGCCCCATTTGGCATTCACCTCACTAGACACCTGCAACAACTGGAGAACCCACAAATGTACCTCACAAAAAGGATCCTAGGCCTTAAACACATGTCCTATATGGACAGACTCAAAAAACTCCAACTATTCTCTGTCTCATATCGCCTACTTAGAGGCGATCTCTGCTTGACTTACAAAGCCATGTCTGACTAAGCTCTGTTAGAAATGCTACATCTAAATAAATCCCAATCCCTCCACACCACATGCTCCAGAGACCTAAACCTCATTACGGGAATCAACAGAACATGCTGGAGAGACAGGTTCATACCCCATAGACTGCCCGTGCTATGGAATGGACTTCCCATACACGTCAAACAGAGCACTTCACTGCCCCTCTTCAAGAAAAATCTTGATGAGTGGATGGAAAATAGAAAATTCACCCTGGGGATCACTCCAGTGGCTCTACTCGACAGAGGCACTGGGAACTAAGGTCGGGTGGCATGATGCCAGGGTAATTCTATGGGCTAGGCTTGTAAAGGCTCCAGGGCCATTAGCCTAGTGCATACCTATCAACCTATGAACCTATAAATAGACTCCATCTCCACATAAAGCAGAGTACCTCATTAATCCTGGATAACTGGTTGGGGAACAGAAAATACACCCCTGGAATTCCACCCGTGTCCCTGCTTGACAGTAGCATAGGTTGCTGACTTTTTGGAACATGGACTGAATTCTTGGCTAGGCTTGTATGGGCCTCAGGGCCAATAGCCTAGTAACTTCCTATGATCCTATGATCACCCCAAAACAAAAAATCCTAGCAATGGAGTGTACCCTGAAGCTTGCTCCCTTCCAAACCTAATATATACTCAAATCATGATAAACAATAATGCATATTATAGACCTGTTGTACTTAACAAAATCAATCCCACATACCGTCCATACTGCCCATTCTGTACATCTGTGATGGCAGACACTCTGCATGTTTTTTTGGAGTTGAAAAAATGTCTATAAACTGTGTTGTTCATTAAGAACTAAATTGGAGAAAATAGGATACACTAGGTCAACACTTTCATGGGAAAGTGCAATCCTTCATATAATTCTTGAGAACTTCACCTACTTGCATAAGCATATCTTAATCACGATGTCCACATTATTAAAATTTTGCATTGCCAAAAACTGGTTAGACAGTTCTAAAGTTACATGGGAAAATTTTAAAAATATGGCTACTAAATACATCTTATCACATAAATTTGTTAGAAGAAATCAAAAGAAACTTTCATATTACTAGTAATATTGGAAGTCTCTTCTGGATACTATTACTTAGAGATTACCTGATGCTCCAAAAACAAAACTGAAGGCCAAATAAAATAAAAAATAATAATAAAAATCTAAATGATACTCTACTTTCTCTTCTCACTTTTACTTCTTTTTTCTTCCACTTTAGTTAAATTAAACACTAAGGGTGGCATCAAACTGTAAATATTTAAATAGTTTTTTGATTATTTCTTTCTGTTTTTCTGTGTTACTTTGATCATTTGCAGCTTATATGGGTGTACAATCTTCATTAATTTCAGTTGATACTATTTCAAACATAAAACAATCAATGCTTACAGTCAAAATGTTTGACTTAAATGTTACTTTGCAACTGAATGTACACTCTAAACATGCTTATTTTCTTCTGTAAGTACTGCTTTAACTGTTTGTTCTGCAAACTTGTGTTTTTTTCAAAAAATCTATAAACATCATGTTTGAAAAAAAAATTACATATCCATGCCATGCCCCACATTTAAATGTAAACAAGGATGGTTTCATGGCTAGAAGCAGTGTTGCTGGCCAGAAAACTGTGTAAAGCAACACAGACAGCAGCAGACATGTAAGCCAACATTTACCTATAGGCAAACTACATCAGTGTGTTTGAGCAGTATGCTAGAAAGATTTAGTGTTATGAATAAAGCAATGTATATAGCTCCAATGCATTATATGAAAGTGTATAGAGTGCAGACTATTGTGGAAACCTGTGTCAGGCATACTGAACAAAAGTTGTGTAAATGATCTGTAAGGGTACGTGGACTGCCATTTAAAATAAACTGCCATGCGAAGTATGTGTCTTGAACAGGGACATACAGATGAACTGTAAGAATGAACATAGGGAATGAGAACAGGTGAAACATGTCAATGTACAGCAGATGAGGGTATGTCAATGAAGACAGTTGTAGCAGGAACCCTAATCACATATCCACATCATACAGTATGGACTGCACAGTGAATGTATATTATGTGACTGTCATACAAAGTGAGAGAACAATGGAAAAGATTTATTTGTGATATAAGCATCTTGACACCAACAATGGAAAGGATATATATCAGGGATGTTATATACAACAGGCGTTAGATGCATGCTTGAAGCTATGCAAAATGAGTTGTCTGAATATGACTGCAATGTCTCCAGAGGTCTCAGCCAAATGTGACACATAGTTCAGGCTTATGGACAACAGTAAAAGAAGCATGCAAAACCATGGACAATATCAGAATAATGCCACCAGTAATCCCATGTCTCTCACATAATATATGTGATTGTGAGTGATCATAGATGGTTCAGCATGAATACACTTGTACAACTCTTTTGAGATGTCAGCAATCTATGAGGGTAATCAAGCACACCATCCTGACACTCTAACTTCTGCTAGAGGTGTTAGGAGGGACACTGCTATACCTGCATGCAAAATTATGATCAATCCAGGCTAGTTGACAGGTGTACATGGCATAGGTATGGCTCAATCCATACTGTCACAAATGTAACCCATTCCATCAATGTTGTAAATCAACTATGTACTGTATGTACTGAATGCATCACCAGAACAGGTATCACACATGCATCTGGTATAACACTTTGATGGGGATTCCACACCATCAAACATTAATGTTTATGCTACAAAAAGAATACTTAGGCAGGGCCAATAAGATGTGTGGGGGCTCACTGTGGCAAATGTACACTTGAGTTATGTATCCCCAGAAGAATGCATAGGGAAGTACATAAAAAATGGTGCATTGTACTCGGTTATTGATATGATGAAGTCTGTATGGAAGTTTAATGGCCTTTGATGTGGATGCCCTGCACATACTCAGGAGTTATGTTACATACAAGGGAGTAGTCACCATTGTGGCACATGCTGGTGGACATACCACATAGCCATCTACCTTAGTACACAGGTCTGATACCACTTGGTCTGGTCATAAGGGTGTGCTGTCTACATTATCACTGGGTTGTGTGTTTGTTTTTATAACATAACAAATCCCCCTATGATTTTTTTCATCTCATGTGTCTTCATGGCTGTGGCAGCAATCTTTTGGGTGTGCTGATACTGTCTGTGTTATACTCATACCACAGTTGAATTCAGTGATTGTACACAATCTGCAGGCCTCCAGACAGCTGTTTGGACACAGGATGCGTATGTCATTCTTGACGTCTTTGACTTAAATAATGGAGAGTAAAGGGCCTAGCACACAGCCCTGAGGTATGGACCTGATGGCTGCACTCTAGATATAGAACACTTCACAAACTTCAACATATTTAGATGTCACGTATGTGATC
This sequence comes from Protopterus annectens, assembly GCF_019279795.1. Classification (NCBI taxonomy): domain Eukaryota; kingdom Metazoa; phylum Chordata; order Ceratodontiformes; family Protopteridae; genus Protopterus; species Protopterus annectens. The sequence goes on from NC_056728.1 coordinate 469,074,199, forward strand.
CAGTAGTCTACCTATGTGGTGAAATAAGTGTTTATGGCCACTTGTGACAGTGTTGCATTAATTACTCTGTGTGGATTTCTGTCAGATGCCTTGGCCTGGTCAAGTGTTGCAGTATGACAGTGTTGTCATCATGTGCACCCTTGATGACCATCTTGAGGACCTCTAACAGATGTAACTGTCTTTCACATACAGCTGAAATATTGGCAGTATACATTTAGAAAAGGTCCATGATGACATGTCCATCTTCCTCATAGATGAGGAAAGTCAGGATGCGTCTATACATGCATGGATTATTTGATGTCCCCCCCCCAGTCAGTTGGATGCATGTTGAGGTACACCATTCTATTGGAACATATTCTGTCTGGGGGCTATTTTGAAATATGGATCCAACCGTGTCTGGTATGTCCATGTTTTAAGTCATGATCTAGGCAATCTGTGATGTTGTCAGGGCACATTGATTCTGTGTTATTAGCTGTACAGAGCACACAGATGTGCTGTACTCCTTAGCATAGACACTGAGAATTATTTGCATACATACCTTGGCTGATGGACAGAAGTGACAGGGGGATGACATGTGAGGTAATCAGTCAGCTAGTGGATTGTCTATTCACTCCAGTTGGATATGTCTGGTGGCATCCACATGCACATCTGTGCTTAGTTATGCATTCCACTTAACATTTCAATTGTATTGGAATACATGATTTGGAAAAAGACCTACACATACAACTGTGGTCATTCATCACATGCCACACACTGGTACCATGCACACAGTCATACAACTACAACTATGTCATCTACTAACATCAATTGCACAACATATGCCTATATGTGTTTCATGGGCAAGATGTGTTTGAGCAGCTGATGCCATATCAGGATTCTTTACAGATCAGTTGTTTGTTGCTCATACAGAAAATTTACTGACACAAATGTTAATAGTCACACAATGGTGCTGTTTACCCTCTCTATAATCCTGCTTCTAGCAACACCACTGCACATACAATGAATTCCCCAAGATTGCAATTGTATAAAAACATGTGATACATGATTGTGTATATCACAGATAAACAACATCTGTATGAGACAAGCCTTATGTAACCATGCAATCAATATGAATTTAAATTGATGTGTCACAGAGCATTTAATGATGGTATGTAGACATCTGCATACCTATGCCATACTGCAGTTGTCACTGTGATGGTGGAATGTGAACTGTATCAATGGTTATCTGCTCCACACAACACATGTCCTAATGCACCAACAATATACATATAGGTGTATCATGCCATGTCATTCACGTCACTCAGCAAGTGCACTTATGACTGTCATAGTTCATGTTGTGATGAATTACTTGAAACATACCTCTCTGGAGTATATGAAGTGACACATGACTGAACACTCACTTTATGTGTCCCAGGCAGGTATGATCTTAGCCATAAGCAACATTTTACATTCCTCTTGCACAAAGGATGGCCATCGCATTACTCTGGGAACTATAGACCTATAAGTCTAACCAGTCTCATCTGCAAGGCCATGAAAAGAATCATCATGGACCTAATCAACAAGGACATAGGTGACCTTCAAACTCTAGACCCAAGCTAATTTGGTTTTGATAGGGGTTAATCGTACTTATCAAACCTAGTAGAATTCTTCAAGAAAGTCTTCAAAGCCCTGGATGAAGGTAAGATAGTGCATACCACCTACCTTGATCTACCCAAGGGTTTAGACACAACCCCCCCCCACACAGGTATCATGGATAAACTCTTCCAGTTGGGGATTAACCCTTACATCATTAGATGGTTACCCAATTGGCTCACCAACAGGACACATGCTATCACAGTTGGTGACTCAACCTCTATCAGTAGAGCGGTCACCAGTGGCATACCGCAAGGATCTGTGTTGGGCCCTTTACTGTTCAGAATCTATTTCTTGGAAGTCCAGGCTAAATTAGATGGCCTTTGACTTACCAAGTTTGCTGATGATTGCAACTTGGGTGCAATCATTAAGTCCTGTAAAGAAATTAACATATTACAGGAGGGTCTAAGACAAATGGGTATATGTTATATTGTCGAAATGGCATTACAGCGAATGCCATTTCGATGACACATATACAACTAAATCTGACAACAGCAAAAGCTCAGGACAGCGATTTCTTTCCTAGGGAATAAAATTGCTTGGCCTGATCCATTACATTGACCTTTACTCCACTGTAGTGCTGTTTTGGAGTCGGTATATTTCGCTTTTAACTGGTGTGTTTTGTGTTGTTAGTCTACTGATTTTTTTCCCTAGGAAAAAAAATCGGTGACTTGGGCTTTCGTTGTTTTCAGATTTTGATTTTTATGTGTCGTCAAACCGGCATTCGCTTTAATTCCATTTTGACAATATAATATTTACCCAACACAGACAAATGATTGTTGCCCAAGCCACATGGTCTAAACCTATACACAACAAGGTACCATTATTATTGCCTTTTGCAAAGTGGAATTCCCAGGTAATTACAACTTTTACAACACACACACCCAAGCTCAAACCCAGTGGTGTGAGACCTGGGAACACAGGTAGATAGCAATCTGAACTTCAGCCACCATGTTTCCACAGTGGTAAGGAAATCCTTTTACATTGTGCATCTCTTAAGTCAAGGCATCACATCCAGGTCTGAGGATGTTATAACACCACTGTACTCAACACTCATCAGACCACTAATAGAGTACAATGCAAACATTTGCATGTACCTCACCCAAAATGTGCAGCAGCTGGAAATATCACAGGGGGTTCTCAACAAGAAAACACAGGGCCTGAAAACCATGCCATGATGTACTTGGATAGACTGAAAGCACTGTCACTGTACTCTGTTTCATATAGGCTGCTGAGAGGTGACTTGTGCCTGGCCTACAGGCCAGTCTCTGACCCTACCCTAATGGAAATACTGCACATCTGCAAATCTAATGGCACAACAGTCACTCACTCTAGGTATCTTAACCTAGCCTGTGACACTAACAGAACATGTTTGCGAGACAGCTATAGCTGTTGACATCAGCAGAGTCTGATGACTTTAAGATGATAATAGCAGTGTCCAATATGCTGGTGTAAATGCCCTCTAATTTGAACCAAGTGAAGAAGCACACATACACACCCATTGACTGCAGGTAGAGCAGGACACCTACCCATTTAAGTACACTGACTAAAGACCTCCGTATTTAATGCAAATTCCACAACACAAGTCTGACTTAGAGAGTGTCAGTCAACACTTTATAAGTGATGACATCAATAGTGTGTGGTCAGGAAAAGATGGTAATTGCATTGTCCCACATGCTGGTGTAAAATGCTCTCCCTAATGTCAACCAAGTGAGGAAACACACATATGCACACCAGCTGACTACAGTGAGAACAGAACTCCTACTTATCTAGATAGACTGACTACAGACCTCTGTATTTAATGCAAATGCCACAGCACGTCTGACTTTCAGAATGCTGCAGGACAATTTATAGCGGATGACATCATCTCTGGATGTTTGAGAGAAGATGTTGGGAGGTCTGAATGAAATGGATGTATAGACATGTCCAACTGTCAAAATATTGCTACTTCATGGGATTATAGTGATGACTGCAGGATACAAAATTATGTTCTTCAGACTAGACAAAAACTCACCTGTTAACTGCAGTGAGATTAAAAACCCTACCTAACCAAGTACACAGACTAGAGAAGTCAGTACTTGATGCAAGTACCATGACACAAGTCTGACTTTTACAACTCTGCAGGACAATTTATAGTGGATGACATCATCACAGGATGTCTGAGAGAAGATGTTGGTAGGCCTGTGTGAAATTGATAGCTAGCCATGTACAACTGTCAATATATTAAAGATCTGCATATTACCACATTGATGAGTGTGCAAAGTGTAGCATTTGCTGTCATTTCCAATATGCATGTATACTTTAAAGAGACAGGTTTTCAAACTATTTGCAAACAGCTGTCCACATTACTACAAGTATTGGAAAATCTGAAGGGCCACTGTCATTATAAAGATGCAACAATGTATCATTTTTGAAACTAGGAATGTCTGCATCCTGTCTGCAGACATTCTGTCTACTTCATGTGTGGGCCATTAGTCCAGGTTTGCATGATGGTAAGCAGCATGCAAATGTGAGAAGCAAAGCTAAATTTGTTTTATCTATGGGAGCAGTGTTTCTTAGGTTTGATCCTTAAAAAAAACAAATGTGGCACTTGAATCATGATGCACAGATTGTATATACTCTGTGGATCACCTTGTTTAGCAGATTTGCTACACACACACACCTGATCCACAGGTGTATTTTATGTATTGGTGATCAGAAAAGTACATTATATGATTGTATTTATTGGTTTCCTGTGTTTAAGCTAAGCCATGTACCACTCAAATACTGGTATATTAAAAAAAAACATTTAAAATAAACAACAGTACAAAATAAATGTTAGTACACCTGAAAGATTTTTATACAACTCTGGATTTGAACTCTCACACCAATGAACCTGGAAAATACACTAATAATTCCTTATCCCTCTTTGTCACACAAACAGCTTTGCAGCAGGAATTAAAATCATTGTGCATGTCCAAAGTCATCCACAGTATTAACAAGATATATAGAACTTGTACACTTTTGAATTGTTTGTATGTGTTAATTTCAGATGTAATATGAAAAGTGATCATGCAACCATTTATGACTATTGTTTGCAGAAATGCAACTCTGTCTTATCTTTGTTCAGTGGTCATTCTTCTCTCATCTGAGCATCTGAGCAGTAATCTGAGACATGCAGTCAGTAAGGCATTTTTTATCATTGTCCTTAAGATGTGTGAGAATATTAAATGGCAATAATATACAGTTTTCAACAAATGCTGGTGAGGTTGGATATTACTGGACAGAATACATGAAATGTGTGCTGCTTAGTAACCTATAAAACCTTCATAGAATTACTTCCACACTTTGTAAGTGTAACCTGGCTGATGTACCCACTGGAGGTAATGGATTCTGAATTGCTGTTGTGTTTTTCTTCTCTCTATCAGTAATCATTTACAGTTGTAATCCATTAGCAACAAACACTGAGGAATGCCTACACTATGTTTACATCTACTACATGGAGCCGAGTATTTGGGATTAGGCAATTTTAATGAGTTCACTCCTCATTTGCATCTTCATCGTGCTCACAGGCCTAAATCTACACTATAAAAAAGGAACTGTGTAGGTAGGAAACCTGAAGGTAAGGAGACTTATTTATGTGGATAATGCAGAAGAAGATTGCTATTCCTTTGGATTTGTTTGCACAGAAGTCTATTGATCTTGATAAGGTATGAGTGCATTTTTCAGTTATATGCTAGATTTGCTCACATCACTAGGAAAAATAGTTAAATATATAGATATAGATAGATATACAGATATGTTAGCAAATGCTACTTTTATCTGTATGCACTTCTTAAAAGTTTACTAATGGCATAGGCATTTTTGTCAAGGTATTTTACTCTCTCAGATGTTCAGCCTTGTTAAATTTCATCCCAAGTGTTAATGTTTATTTTATTTATTTATTTTATTTTACATTTTTTTACAGGGGCAGTCCAGCTAGGCAAAAAGCCCAGTTTCAGTGAAGACACAGGGTGAAAAACTCTGCAATGATTAGTACAATAAATGAAATAATCAAATGGCTATACAAGTTCAGAACAAAAGAAAGGAGAAGTTGCATGCTAATAAAGTGATATCTGCAAAGGATAAGCAAACTATAACTACAAGAGCATAGGAAACCTATGGACCATAGGAAAAAAAACAAGCAATACAGTTGTTGGACATTACATTGAGTATTAAGGTAACATTCATATAGTGGTTAGTGCAATAAATACAATAAACACAAGTTATTTAAGTACAGAACAAAAGAAAGGAGCTTGTGTTTGCTAGACAGTGGGAAAAACAAAATACGATGCAAGAGGGAAAACATCAATACAGTTGCTGGGTCGATGTTACATACAGTTATATTAATAAGAGTACTCTTCATATTTTTGCAAAAATGTATGTAGGTCACTTTGAGTTTGTACATATGAAATTTGCTTACAGAAGAATGATTCAGTACAGTCCGTATTTGTTACAACTGTATTTCTTGGGTCCATATTAGAACACCAACAAAGCCATTAATCGAACGGTCTAATCATCAAAAATGCCGGTGATAGAACTTGATTTTGTAGGCAGATACACCCCCTATACCCCCCACTAATTATATATTCCAACTCCGAGATTGTAGTACAGTGAGGAAAGGACAAATTTTCTGATCTTCACTGTACAGCGATCTCACAGAACACACTTCTATCACTGGCATTTTTGATGATAAGGCCATTTGATTAATGGCTTTGTCTGTCTTCTAATACAGACCCACTCTTCTATTGTTATTTTAGTGAAATGCAAATGTCCAATGTTGTCAGTGACACTGGGGTGTTAGCCTTCTAGGATGGCCCATAGACACCTGTAGGGGAGTGCTGACCACAGGTAGAAGTGACTGCCAGTTGCATGAAAATGAATGTTCTGTGGTAAATGTGTACACATGTTTCTGGGACAGTTTATTTGATAGCACATATAACAATTCACTGATGATGTATTCCTTTGTTTGGTACAAAAATGCCATTTGCCTGTTGTTTTGAGGGTGGAGGAGGCAAGTTCCTTTTCTGTGTTGGCACAACCAAAATGTTTTGCAGAGGTTTGCTTTGCTATTGCTACTCTTTTTATTTTGCATCAAATCTTGGTTTGTGTGTGACTGGCGTTTATATCACATTATCAAAAGATGAAAATAACGAGCGTTATTTCATCAAACCTAAAATATCTAAACATATCCTTGGGAAAAAATTAGCTATTCCGAAACAGATACACACAACACAAGCACACCTAAAAAATATCAATACACACGCATACACTTATAATCCTACAACTAACCCTACACTAAACTATACATACACTACTATCTATCCACTTACCTTAACCCAAACCCTAACCCTAAGGTCCGCCACTATCGCACACTTACCTAACCCTAACTCACTTAACCTGCCCCTAAACCTAATTCACCTAACCCGTGCCCTAAACCTAACTCACCTAACCCACGCCCTAATCCTAAAAACCGCACAATCGCACACTTACCTGAACCCGACCTGTAAATCTCCACCACAGCGCTGAAAATAGCGAATCCACACAACCGGGCAACCAAATTCTTTCCCTAGGAAAGAATTCGGTGTTCTGCAGCTTTGCTATTTTTAGCATTCGATTAAAACGGGTCGATATTAGAACATTCAATTTTTTAAAACTTCGATGTTCTGATGTAGACCCTGTGACTGTGATATGTTACAACCACATAACCCTTTTTTATATTTGAATAACTTGAACATTTTTGGTTTTCAAGGTACTGGTTCTGCTGCTAGACCTTCGCTCAAAAGGATAAGAAAGTTCAGATCCTGTTTGACATATCATGGACTGCATGATACAGAAATTGTAGAGTGATACAGTGTGGACAGGGAAATAATATAAGAAATATTCAACCTCTGTCTCTCTCACTTGAGACCCCAAGGAAATCATGGAGAACCCATCCTAGTGGAACAAAGGTAGTTGTAGCATTACCAATATTAGTTACAGGAGCTTTTTAGAGGACTACAGGTGTTATATTAAGGGTGTCATAGGTCTCTGCTTCTTGAAGCTTACATCACTTTCTCAATGCAATGCTACAACTTTCATGGGATCATATTTGATTCCTATGCAACCAAGAGGGAGCAACAGCAGTTTTCTGCCATAGTATACTTCTCTGAGGTTTTCAGGGCCACAGACTGCATACACATAGAAATAAAAGCTCTACCTGGTGATCAGGGAAGGAGGTACATCTACAGAAAAGGATTCCACTCCTTTAACTGTCAGGTTGTCTGTAATGCCCAAGGTATCATCTACAACTGTGATGGTGAACCTTTCCAGTTCGGTGTGTCAGAAATTCTGAAAATGCCTATCTTGATTTTGCTGGAGTGTGCCCCCCCCCCCCCGAACAAAACAGAAACAGTTCTTTACATATTCATTTATTTAAAAAAAATACAGTCCAATCATGTGTGCTGCAATGTATTATAAAAGTAAAAGAGAAAACAGTGACTTACAATAGAGAAAACAATATGCTCACTGATAGTTGGGCTTAAAATAGTGCACCAAAAAAATAACCCTAATATTAATAGTAATTTTGAATTGAAGTGAAAAAATATGGAACACATTACATTTGATTTGATTAATGTCAATTAATCACTTTTGTTGCCGAGTTTAATAAGTGCAGGGTCACATATTTCTTGAATTTTTGTTCATTCAATTTCTTTGATTATTCAAGTATTGGTGAATGCTGGTGTGTCACCCAAAATGTTGTGGTGTGTCACCTTTGACACACATGTCATAAGTTCACCATCACTGATCTACAATGTGTGTGCAGGTAACCCTGGCAGTTTCTATGACTCACATGTATGACACACCTGTGACCTGTACACAAGGTTTGCTAGGGGTGACTTTCCACAAGGGCATGTAGTGGGAGACACAGGTTATGCACTTGATCCTTGTCTCATGGCATCCACGTAAACCCATACAACCCCACTGAAGTATACAACAATGCCTATGCTCAAACTAGTTATATAATAGAACATGCATTTGACTTACTGAAATCAAGGTTCCATTGTCTAGACACATCAGGATGTGCTCTGCAGTACATGCCAGCCAACTTTGTCAAAATATTTATTTATTTATTTATTTATTAATGTATCTATTGACATTTGTTGACCGGGAAAGTCCAGTGGGCTTGAGACCCATTTTCAGTGGAGGCCCGGGGAGAAAAGCTCCAAGTTACATGAAAATCCTTACATGAATTTGTAAGGAAACAAACTTATAATTATATAGCAAGTGAAATAATACATAAAACTATCTAAACAGCAAATATGTTGTAAAAAGGCACAATACAGTAACAATGGAACATTAGCATGTAGGAAAATGATACAGTAAGAAATATTTAACAATACAGCTCAATTTTTTTGGGGGTAGGAAAAAGGAAAGATAGAATTAGAGAGTTAAAGGTAAGACAGATATAGCTAGAAACTTATAGCTAGGTAGTGGATATAAGTAAATGATAGGTGGCATATATTTAATGGTAGTATTAAAATTAGAAAGTGACAGAGAAGAGAAAATGTGTTAAGATGGCTGTATTGATGTATGGCCTATGATACTAAAGATTAGGGGTAACTTGTATAGTGTAACAGCATAACATATACATAAGTATATTTGCTACGTGAAACAGTTTTGCTAGATTACATTATGTGCTATGTTGAGCAATATAATTTCAGGAAACAGCTTTAATAAGGATAATGAGGCACTGAACCACAGTTCCCAAGACCACAAGCAGGGCCAGTAGCTCTAGCATACACAGATGAGAAGTCTGAGGTAGAACCACCAGTCACTGATGATGCCAGCAGATGTAGGCATGCACAATATGCCATGGCTCTTACTAAGAGGCAAAAGATAGCACACACAACTAGTATCTAAATGTAAAACTAACACATACAAATATTAAAACTGATACTTGCCAAAGTCTTCAATCTTTGCTTAAATCATGTAGTGGTTGTGTTCTGTCAGCATTAGACAGAGTCAACTCCCAAGGACATATGTTGTAGATGCATTACTATCCAAAGTAAGTGTTGAACAAGTAAAAAAAAAAAACAATCAGTGATTACTTTCATATGCAAATAATTATTTGTCAATAAGATGAAACATGTCTCAATTCTACAATAATATCAGCAGTAAATCATGAGTGAATTTTGCAATATACGTCTAGGATTTTTCCCAATACTATGCATCACATATAGCATTTGACCAGTGTAGATAATCCAACAGAAAGCAAGTCAATGTTATCCATCAGCAAGTAACAATTGTTAATTAGTAAGACTGAATTAGTAAGGATAATACAACAGAAACAATGACATCAAGTACATAATAAATAGTTCACTACTGAGCAGGAAAAAGAAATAGTAATGAAACTGTTTTTTTTTTTACAATACATGTGATGAAAGCAAGTATCTGACTAAGCAAACATTAGCTATCCACTCTGTGCATCAGACATAGACAACCTGAATCTGCAACAAAATGTGCAGAGGACTTGCACAGGGTGGGTTCAGATAAAGGAGGACAAGCCTCACACCAAAGAAATGAGTGTGTGTGAGTAAGAAATCAGTTTTTCAGCAAGTTAATGATTTTCAGAGCCAGTATCAACAGATTGCTATCATTCAGTAGCAATTGTTTAGATAAAATGCGTGTGTGTTGTAGTATGAGCAAGATGATTTTTTAATGTGTTTGTGGGTCTGCATGAGCACAGTCAAAGCAGTTATGCTAACACTGCAACCTTGCATCTCAGACAGGTGTGAGCCTTGCATAGTAGAGTAGTCACTTCACTCTTTTTGCCCCCAATGACAAAACGTACCTCTGCCAGAATTTCACTACTAGTTCCATGGCTCTGGCTAGAAGTTGAGGCACTACCTCAATGTGAATGATGCCTGCTGCATGAGCTGCTGTCATGACAATGTCCAGGACCATGACCGCATAGTCTACCATATCTAGGTGTGTAGACTTCAACCACTGTGGAGTAGTGGAAGCAGTGCTACTATAGGAACAGGATCTTGCATTGCCACATCAGCTAACACCTGACAATGAAGCACCTCTCCTTCAACATGGATACTGACCAGCCCCATTCAGATGTCCATTACAGACATGGCCCAGTCCAATATGTCATTCATCCAGTACAAGGATTTACCAAATGGTTCTTGTGGTCTTGCATATCAGAATGCACAACCTTTAGCACTCGCACTATCTCTTCTGAAGCCCTGGTAGAACATTCCTGTGACCTTGTGATGGCCCTATACATACACTGTATGGCACCTACTGACACACCAACATCAGGCGAAGGATGGACAGCAGGGTTACTCTGAGCACCTCTCCCAACACTCCTGTGTGATATCTCACACTCATGATGGCTATGGAGAGACTCGGATAGCTATGAAACTGGAGTAATTACGCTACCCTGATCAACTGTGGGACCCACAACCTGTCCTATCTTTGAGGCATCTATGTTACGGACATGTGTAGGCTTATTGACTG